>NC_087152.1:1797500-1857500 GCF_035594125.1 Scylla paramamosain | reverse complement strand
TTAGTAATTTATTCATCACTTGAATGTACGCGAAGAGGATTAAAGAAATACGAGGCGTGGAAGACAACGCCATACACGCGTGCTATACACTACTTCCATTCATCACTTTCATGCAGCAAATCATTCATCACTCCAGTGTTCGCAGAGAGAGAGAGAGAGAGAGAGAGAGAGAGAGAGAGAGAGAGAGAGAGAGAGAGAGAGAGAGAGAGAGAGAGAGAGAGAGAGAGAGAGAGAGAGAGAGAGAGAGAGAGAGAGAGATCATGGAAGCGTAGGAAAGAACGTTACATACATACATTGGTACTTATATTTATCTATCTTCCAGAGTGTGTGGAACGTGCGTGAAACTACGTTCTTTTTTTTTTTTTCACTTGTAATCTGTCTGAGTATATTTTGTTACAGCAACTTTTTTTAATTTTGTTTTTCTCCGCGCCTGGAGTAGCCACACGTGCTGCCGACTGTGTTGGTAGATATTTTAACTACAACAATCCTTTTTTTTTCACTTGAATATTTCCTTTCTCTGCTAATTAGCGGTAAAAATATATATCTGCACGAGACAGTGAGAAAGGCTTATTGTATTCTAGACTTTTGTTAATGGCTTGGCTTTGTTAATGTAAATCCTTTCTTTAAACACAACAAAAATATAACACTATTATTACAACACCACCTAACTTTCTTTACAATATTCCACCTTTTTTTTTTTTCCTCGCTATATCACCATAAAGGATATTACAAAATTACATCACAGTATGGAGCAGCTCATCTCCTTCCCATAATAAATACTGTGAAGCGAGGTGGGTGTAATTAGACCTGTTCTCACTCGGAACAAACACGACGCGGTCCTAAATTTCAGAACATATTTACGAAACGTCGCGACAGGCAAGTTATTTGAATTCTGTCTCACTTCGCGGGCGGAAAGTAATGGTATGAAATGCACAGGTGTACTGCAATTACTACAATTATCCAGCTGTTCCATTAAGTACCTCTAATTAGTTTCCATCAAGTATTTACCAAGCCACGATGTCGCTGGAGCGTGAGATAGAGCCTCCAAACCCCAGCGGGAGTACTGCGCGACGCCGTAAACTTGTTGTCTTCAATCTGATATCATGCTTGTTTGATTTCATTTACAGAGTACAGTTAGTGGCCCACAATCTAATTTACAACGGCGGAATGTGCGCGGTCTATATTTCTCTGGTGCAACGGTCTGTCAAACTCTCTCTCTCTCTCTCTCTCTCTCTCTCTCTCTCTCTCTCTCTCTCTCTCTCTCTCTCTCTCTCTCTCTCTCTAAAACTGAGACACATTCTCTCATTTTAGCAGCTTTTTTTCCTTTATAAATATATGCGGGCATGATATTCCTTTCTGCTTATCACAAATTTTTATGCATATTTTCTTTTTACATATACTTTTTTTGCTGACCGTTGATGTGAGAGAGAGAGAGAGAGAGAGAGAGAGAGAGAGAGAGAGAGAGAGAGAGAGAGAGAGAGAGAGAGAGAGAGAGAGAGCCATAGAGACACATCCCGAGCCATTCATGCGTGGGATGGGTGGGCGGGGAAGGCTTTACATTTTCATTCATAAACATGCCCGCCAGCCATTCATCTCATACTTTGTGATGGTGGTGATGAATTTCTGCTGCCTGACACTGCCATCCCATCCACGCATCTTCTTAATTAAGGGTAAATGCAAGGACTATTATCGGTGTGGATGTGTTGACTGTGTGTTGCCAGGAAAGACGAGTTTGTGTAAAATTCCTTCTTTAATAACTGTGTCTCACGTAAGATGGATAGCAGAGAGAGAGAGAGAGAGAGAGAGAGAGAGAGAGAGAGAGAGAGAGAGAGAGAGAGAGAGAGAGAGAGAGAGAGAGAGAGAGAGAGAGAGAGAGAGAGAGAGAGCATTATTATGATTTATTTCAAGCAATACAAACATTTCATTTTACACCATCACGTGTTATAAAGTAGGCATACATTACCACCGAGCCACATGTCTGTCCCTTTTTACAACCGAGATGTTTGCCTTACACATCACGCTGCATCACTCATTCAGCCATGATAGCCTGCGATGTGCACGTGTCCGCATCTAGTATAAATAATAAAACAATTTTTCTTCAAACGAAACGTACGAATAAATGAAACCGATTTAAACATTAATTTGGCGCCACTGGGAAGAGAGAACTCCTGCCATAATGTTTCTCTTTTTTTTTTTAAATCTAAAATGTTAATTAGTCGTAAATAGACGCAATTACTTTCTCCCAAGCATGGTATTGTGGCAGTTAAAACCTGACAATAAAACTATCACTTGTAACTACCACAGCGGCTGTACTCGTGGCTAAGCGTGAGTGAGACAGCAACAAGAGGGTGGTGATGATACAGACCAACACCCAGTTCGATATCTACTCAACTTAAAGCCGGACTGTTTCATTTCTATGGGGGCGGCGCTTACCAGGTGTGCTCTGCGTTCACCTGGTGCGGCTTAGAGCATGCGAACACAGAAAAGTAAAGGAAGCAGCAAGGAGTCGTCAAGCTTGCACGTGGCATTCCCAGCATGAAACATACCTATTTATACCTATCATCCTTATTCATGAATTTATCTAATCTTCTTTTAAGCCACCATAATGACTAACGACCTGATTACCAAGTCTATTCCATTCACCTACCACCTACCACTATTCCTTCTTATCTCTTTTTTATAGGTATAACTTATCAAGCGGCTTGCTTTCATCCGGTGTGGCTTGCGTTCACCTCAGCGTGGTCTGCGGTCACCTGGTGTGGTCTGCGGTCACCAACCCTTGCACGTACTGTACCCTGACCGTCGCGCCGCTGCCAATACGCCCCACCACCGCCCCGCTCTTGCTCTTGGGTCCAATACCATCCACTTGTCTGGACCAACACCCTCTCCTAATGTCACACTGGACATATTTACTGCCTTCCAAGGATCCATAAGGAAGACATACAAGCTGGGCCATTGTGCCACCCTCTCCACCTTCCCTCCCGCCCGCCGCCCCACGCCTCCTGCATGTCTCTAGCTGCTCGGCGCCCGTCCCTCGCCGCCAGCATGTGTACCTGTGCCGCCAAGAACCTCATCGCAGCACGTGGTGGAGAATGTGGTCATGATTCTTATCAGGGACAAGTGTGCATACAATATCCGTGATACTTTTCTTTTCGAGCGGGTGTTGCATTATCATCGTAACAAGGTGATACTGGTCAATTCCAGCCTTAACTTATATATTTGATTTAACGAATTTTCTGGCGACTCATTACCTATATATATATATATCTGTTCCACGGCTGGAAATGAACCACAATATTTCGTAAAAGTCAATACAATAAATAAATGGTCGTCAAAACATATTTGAGAGTTAATAATTCGTGCGGGGGAACTCTGATGCTGGCTGGCTGTCTTCCACCTAGGGTCACGAGGTGTCCTCAACAAACAATACATAAAATTATCTATAAAAATATTGATGAGTGGTGTATACACTCGTATATAACCTATCTATCTATCTATCTACATATGTCAATTTAGTCATCTACGAGTCTATCTACGCAAGTACTACAGGAAAATGTATCCGAGAGCGAGTCCACTTGTTGGGCGGCCCTACCTAAGAGGACAGAGGAATGACAGGTGGCTGTCACGTCCCGCGCCGCCTCGACAGCAGGGACGCATCCTCACAGGCGGATGCAGCAACCATTTTAAAAGAGCACTGAATTCACCAACAAAGGGACAAAAATTCCAAAACAGCTTATACGAGTTCCGCAAGAGACAATATCCGGTCGGGGCGTATTTAGTATATGAAATTTGTTAAAGCGAGCGAAACTGTATAAAGGTGAGTGCATCACCTATTGCAGTAATCTGACACGGCGAGCACATCAGCAACATCATTTGCTTCTGTCACAAACGTGCGCCAGTTCCACAGCTCCTTGCATTCCTCGGCAGCAGCGTGCATGACAAGTGCAGGCTGACGGAGCAAGGGAGATCGGTATGTCATTAAAGATTCAAGACAAATGGAAGTCTTGCTGTCCTACACCCGGTCAAGGGATGGGCCACCTCTATTTGATAAAGCCACCTAAAATGTCCGGGTATACACACAAACATAAAGGCATATTCAATACCATTTACATTTACACAAAGTATTGATAAACTTTTATATCAGTAACATACGGCTTGAAATGTGCGAGGCAGTGTATAAATTTTGGTATATCTTTTCACATCAAATATTGTTGACAGCATTGCTGCATGTCACTCACAGCACATGCCTCCCTATCGAGCCGCAGCTCTGTGCATCCTGAGATGAAGATAATTAAAAGAAGAAAAAGGACCTATACAAGGGCCATGCGCGTGGCGAGTAGCCTGAATGACTCCCCTGAGTGGCTCGCGGGCCAGCTGGGAAACTTGCATGCTGAGGGACACCAGTGACGAGGCAATTCACCTCCGTAGAGTAAATGTTAACAGCAGCACTTCTGGCAATTTCCTCTCCTCAGCCATCCATCTCACTCCATTACACTCACATCCCCCAAATTTCATTAGAGTGCGAAAAAGTAAAATAATTATATTTTTTGCCCATTAGAGGCGAGCGCGAGATGCATTCTGGGAGGAGTAGCGCTAGCCAGGCCTCAGGGGCGGAGTCCAAAGGGGTTTGAGATTGTGAGAGACCACATGGCTGGCTGATGATGCCTCTGAATGAAACATTTCTGCTCAAAGTTCCAAGAGTTATATTTTCGTCCAAACACAAATTTTATCCGGTATTCTACATAATAGATGTAAAGCGTCTGGTTTTTGTGCGGACATCCTCCGCGCTGCTCATCAGCTGCCGGTGTGCCACGTCTGGTATACACAGTGGATGGCGCGAGTTAACGGAAAAACATGAACGAAAAGAAGAAAAGGTTGGAAGAAATAATCAAAGAAAAAAAATGAAGTAAAACATGAAAGAATGGAAGAAAAGGATGCAAGGTAAAGAAAAGGGATGAAGAATTATAGATTAGTGAGACAAAGAAATATTTTAGCGTCAAAATAATTATAAAATAAAAACATGAAAAATAAAATAACACAAATGAATAGAAAAAAAAAAAAACATCCCCAGTGGCAGACTAAAGTCAAACCTTTTCCCTTTATTAAAGCCGGCGAATATTAATACGTTTAATTTTGAACTGTACCCAGACAAGCGAGGCACACACGAGGTGATGGGCGTGGCTCAGTTCTCCCCCTGCAGCCCTTCACTGAGCCCGTTTCGGAAAGGTGTGGTGGTATTGGTGGTGGTGGTGGCTTTTGGCTCACACGTACCTCACCCACCCATCCACACACACACACACACACACACACACACACACACACACACACACACACACACACACACACACACACACACACACTTCCCTCTCTCCTACATTGAGTCATGAATCCATTTCCATCTCTAAACAAACACGGGAGTGGCGGACCAAGGAATCTGACACCAGCAGCAGAAGCACAGCAGGCACGTATAAGGGTCTTGAAGCACAAGGAGACTGGCAGGGGAGTTTATTTACTGTACATATTTAACTCCGTCACGCGAGTTGTTATAATTTTTCAAAGGCAATGTCACTCCATCAGTGGCCTATCAATGTCGCCCCCACAATATCATGGGACAAATCAGTGATGTATGTATGTATGCCTCAGTTGGCTGCATACACCTGCAGAGGCCGTGCGAATGAAATCTGTTAGTAATGTAGTGCTGGTGTTGGGAGCATATTGTATATTGGAGGCAGGTGACGGTGGTGGTGGTGGTGGTGGTGGTGGTGGTGGTGGTGGTGGTGGTGGTGGTGGTGACAGTAGTAGTAGTAGTAGTAGTAGTAGTAGTAGTAGTAGTAGTAGTAGTAGTAGTAGTAGTAGTAGTAGTAGTAGTAGTAGTACCAGCAGCAGCAGCAGCAGCAGCAGCAGCAGCAGCAGCACCACCACCACCACCACCACCACCACCACCACCACCACCACCACCACCATCAACAACAACAACAACAACAACAACAACAGTAGCAGCATCAGCAGTACTAGTATCAGCAAAAAATAGGAGGAGGAGGAGGAGGAGGAGAACGACGACGACGACGACAACGAGGAGAAAGAGGATGGGGACGAAGAGGACGAGGAGTGACAACTTTGACAGAGACAAATGAATTTTCGAGGTTTACAAGCACAGCACTGAGCACTATTATTTTCTCCACAATTTTTATGATTTTTTCTTTTTTTTCATTAATTCATTTGAGATTATTAATTCATTCATTTAGCTACTTCGTTTTCGGATGAAATATCTTTTCTCCTTCGTTTCGCTGGCATCCCCAGTATCTGAACCACCGAGCTCCACACGTGTGGGTAACGCTGAGCCTCGGTGCCTTTACAAACGTCACGAACAGCAGTGCAGTAAACACTCTCACTGACGAGTGACGACTGAGATGAGTGACCGCCACTTAAGACGTCCATCCTTCGTCAAGTGTTTAGAGTGGATGTCAGCGATCTCCACCGAGTGCACTGCTTGGCTTTTTTTTATCATTATTACTAGTATTACCACTAGTAACAGTAGGAAGATGGAGAGGAGGAGTTATCAGCATCATTATTATCATTACGGTTGTCGCTTACGTTGCTTCTGTTACTGATGTTTGATGTTGCAAAATACGACTTAAAACACTGTACCTACTTTTTACTACAATTTTCTTTTCATTCACTTCTTTCCGTCGCAATCACTGTGGTAAACACCAGACAGGGGCCAGGTGCACGCTATCTATGCTTCCTTAGAATGGCAGCTTTCGTGCGTGGGTCCAAGTTAGATGTGTATCCACGAGTCCTTCCTCCCCATGACAACCTGACAAAAACAATTCCGCGATCGTGAGATTTGAGCTGCCTCTGGGGTTAATGAGGCACTCAGCCGCACGCCACAGTGTAAGTGTATCTGCGTTTGAGGCGAAACTCACGCTGAATACACGTACACTACGAGTATATTGTGTCTTGGATGTAACAGCAATACCTGCACAAAACACTCAGATCATTGAAAACATTGCGTGTTTTCAGCTCTTGAAAAAGCTTATTGTTAAGATAGAATCAGTTACGAATGTCATGAGTGGAAAGGTTTTATTTTTGTATAAAATTTTATAGTGTGGCGTTACAATACACCACCAGCAACAACATAGTAAACACATCTTAAATTGCTAGAAATTGTTATAACAAAAGCCATCTGCCGGGACTGAATGATTCTTTATTCTGGGAAAAAAGAGAAAATTCATTGCATATTTCATTTTTACCAAGTGCCGTCAGCATAAAATGGGTTGTAACTTAAATTCCTATCTTTTATTGCTTTCTTTTGTACCTGTAGCTCCAGCCCCATGCCTCCATCATCCCTACTTTTCTCGTCCCCATCACGCCAGCCAGCAGCCCCCACTAGGGTTTAATAACATACCGAAGAAACGCCTAACTTTTTACAATCCGAAAATTAGGGTAGTTTGGCAGAATAAAATTTACCACATGGTGGAACTCTTCCTCCCTTCCCCCCCCCCCCCCTCTCTCTCTCTCTCTCTCTCTCTCTCTCTCTCTCTCTCTCTCTCTCTCTCTCTCTCTCTCTCTCTCTCTATTTGCACATCTATCTATCCATCTATCTATCTATCTGTCTATCTATCTATTTGCACATCTATCTATCTATCTATCTATCTATCTATCTATCTATCCAATTATCTATCGATCTACCTACATATTTATATATCTTCTATCTACAAATTTATCTATCTACCTATCTATCATATACGCATATACCTAATATCTACCTATCTATATATTTATCGACCTATCTATCTATCTATCTATCTATCTATCTACCTACCTACCTATCTACATATATGTAAACAAGGAGGGGCAGGTTAAATCAATAGAAAACTAAACATAGATATAGACAGATAAAACACTAAAATCATGCTCAAAACTAGTGCAAAGACAGGCAACAAAAGATTGTAAAAGACAAAAAAAAAAAAAGACATTAAAAAAGAAAAGAAAATTGAAGCCCAGCATGGAAGAGTGACAATGGAGAATGAAAAATTAGTGAATCCCTGGAAGGAGAGAAAATTACATAACGAAGACTTTCATCATTCACTTTTCCAGCAAGAAAAGACGAAAACACATGAGAATAATAATGATAATGCAGAAATTCTTGCTTCAGTCAAAAGAAAGAAAGAAAAAAGCTAAAGAAAAAAAGAGCTATGGGAAAAAAAGAGCAACGAATTATTGATGCGTGTATATACAGCTTATGTGGAAGGCTCGCTAGCATACAGGCCATTATTCTAAAGGAAGGGGCGCCCATACACACAGTCCATTGTATAGTGGCCATTGTGACAGTCCTGAAGGAGATTGATCCATCCATGGTCGTGACAGAGATCAATGCACTGAAGATGGGGAGGCAAAGAAGAATGGGGAGCTGGAACGAAGGAAAGATTGCAACGCTAGTCATTTTTGTTCTCTCTCTCTCTCTCTCTCTCTCTCTCTCTCTCTCTCTCTCTCTCTCTCTCTCTCTCTCTCTCTCTCTCTCTCTAATGACTTCTTTCTTTTATTCTTCCGCTCCGAGAAAGAAAATGCTTATTTCTGTCTGTGACGTCAATTCTTGTCCCACACACATCCTAGCACCTGTCACCCAATGCTCTTCTCTCCTGCACTCCCTGCTCTCCCTAAAATAATTCCAGTGGGCGTAGCTGTGTGCAGGAGCCAGCCAGTGGGAGTCCTATCAGACGGATGGCAACCGAGGTAATAAAGGGGAAAAGGTAGAAAAGGAGAAAGAATACCTATAATGATGCGGTCCGGAGTGCACTGCAGACCATATTTGTCCCGCGCTGATTGGCATATTACGTCCCATATAAAGCGAAGGGCGACGCATGGGTGGGAAATCTCTGAAGCAATCATTAGGAGAACCGCGAGTGTCTGTAACCAATACCGACTCCTCTCTCTCTGTCTTAGCGGGAAGCTGCCACACGTGCACTCACTCGCCTACATGTACAGAAGTATACGCAGCTCCGTTCCTCTGATGCCACAAATGCGGATTCACAAAATAAATAAATATGAGTTCCTGAAATGGAAACTCCTGAAGGGGCAGCGGTTTACGGGCGAGGCAGACGACCTATGACGTCATGAAATGGGCGGAAAACCGGTCGAACATCCCGTCTGGAGATTCTTCCACCCACTCCACTCCTCTCCCCTCGCCTCGCCTCGCCTCGTCTTGCCTCACCTCTCCCGCTCTCTTTCCCTTTCCTCACCATCTACGCGGCTCTAAAAGTGAAAATACTCCAAGACAGCTTATCTGATTGATTCTCTCTCTCTCTCTCTCTCTCTCTCTCTCTCTCTCTCTCTCTCTCTCTCTCTCTGCCTGCTTGTACTGTGTGCACATTTATAAGGATAGACAGGTAACCATAAAAGGTGGTTACGTTTAAATATATGCCGAGAGAGAGAGAGAGAGAGAGAGAGAGAGAGAGAGAGAGAGAGAGAGAGTGTGTGTGTGTGTGTGTGTGTGTGTGTGTGTGTGTGTGTGTGTGTGTGTGTGTGTGTGTGTGTGTGTGTGTGTGTGTGTGTGTGTGTGTGTGTGTGTGTGTGTGTGTGTGTGTGTGTGTGTGTGTGTGCGCATCTCACAGACAGCCTTGTAAATTATCACTGCACACATCGTCTGAACCATTCATACCTACGACAAACAGTCCGCCTCCGCCGCTGCCTCCTCCGCTTCCTCCTCTTCCTCCACCTCCTCCTTCTGAACCTCCAGCTCCTTGGCCTCCCCGTTGTCACGCTCTGCCATCCTCGCCACGCCTCATATTCACCAGCACCAAATGTAACGTGACCCAGACCCTCACACGCTATTCGTCTGAGGCACGAGGGATACACACACACACACACACACACACACACACACACACACACACACACACACACACACACACACACACACACACGGGAGGCAGGAATACGTCCGGTTTAACTAGTAACCTTGAAAGGAAATCGTTCCCTCGTTATGATAAGGCGACCAAAAATGTGAAGAAAAAAAAAAAAAGTAAAGCTATGATATACCGTGACGTTTCTCCTTTTAAGAGCTTACACTGTACAGAACAAGGCTGAGAGATAACCTTATAATTTAATCCTCTAAAATGAGAAAAGTGTTTGGTTCCTTACTGCTGTAGAAAGCGGTAAGTTCTAATCCCCTAAAACAGAAAGGAACGGCAGCGTATCACATTATGTCTGTTCCCCTCTTGCTGCAGAAAAGGAGGTGCCAACGCCACTCCAGCTGACCATGATTCCTTCAGCCCAGTCCCCTCGGCTGTCTTCCCTTCCTTTCCCTCTTCTCCTCCTCCTCTCCCTCACCCACTCCCTCGCAACCATTACCTCCAGACGCGTAAATGAGGCCACTTAGTCACGTTCCTATAATGCTACTACCTACTGCCCGCCCCGTACAGTGTCCAAGGATTTTTATGTGTCATTTATACGCGTTCGTAAATTATTAGCAGAAAATGGAAATGAATGAATGTGCTACGTCTATTTCATTCTTCCAATTGTGAAACCCGATTATGTAAAGTTTAGTTTTTGTTTTCTTTTTCTTTTTCTTTACTTTACTTTTACTTCTTTTACCTTTAACTTTTACTTCTCACACTATTTGGTAATACATCTTCTTTCCCGTGAAGGAATCTGTAGTAAGAGACACGTGGCTAGAATCTAGATCATAAGGGTGTAGTTCTGCCGGGGACCTAGTGGTGGACATGAGGGTGGTGACAGTGGTGGTGGTGGTGGTAGTGAAGTGGTATGTAATAAGCAGCGTGGCAGTGTTGAGGCAGTGTACGGTGGATTGATGGTTATAGTGTAGGTATGGCATGTGGCGTGGTGGTGTTCACTGTGGTGGTGCACTGAAGGGTGGTTGGTGGAGACGACGGCAATAAAACGATGTGTTTGAGTGGTGGTGTGGCGTATTATTGCCTCGCTGGTGGTGGTGGTGGTGGTGGTATGCGATAACAGAATGGTGGTGGTGATTTGATGGTGCTTCTGGTGCATGGCTGTGTGGAATAGCGGTGGTGAAGTGTGGTGGTAGTGCTGAGACAGTGACGCGCTATGGAGAGGTGGTGATGACACGCGTAACACTATTCAGCAACAAAGCATACAGTAGTGGAAGTGGTGGTGGTGCGCAATGACAACGGATCGTAGTGATGGATGACAGCGTACTACACAACTCTGGTAATGGTGGTGGTGGTGGTGTGGTGGTAGTGGTAGTTGCGTGAGCTGAGTTGTCGTGGCGTGGTGGTGCCAGGGATAGTGTGGTGGAAGTGGTGGCATGTAGCGCGGTCGAGGTTTGTAGTGTGTGTGTGTGTGTGTGTGTGTGTGTGTGTGTGTGTGTGTGTGTGTGTGTGTGTGCAGCAGTGGTGGCACCGTTTGTAACTCCCACTACCTTCTTCCCTTCGTTCCTACACACACCGCCGCCGCCACCGCCTCCACCCTCCCGCTTAAAGCATACTACACCAAATCTTTCACACCTTTCCGTGCGTGGTCAGACTGCTACTAACCGTGCAGCCTCCGTCATTAAGGTGAGCGCCGCCACTAAAGAAACGGAAGGAAAAAGAAGAGAAAAATAAGAAAGACGAGAACAGGAGTGGCGATGTGTGTAGTACAGAGACGGACAAGAGAAACCACGTGCTGCTGCTGCCACTCTTGTCTCGGAGGAAGCAAAGAGAAAGTCAGGAGGAAAGGAACGGAAGGTCCTGGAGAATTTTAGTGTTGGACCCGATGAGCACTCTAAGGACTTATGTGACTCCTCCTATATTGGCTCTGGGTGACGATGTACGCATAAACTGCAGGATAAATATTTTAGTGATAGTGTAATGTGCCATCAATTTTTGGCTTCCCATGACTATAAACTGTTCGGGAGGTATCGCAAACACTAGTAGGTCGTAAATCTATACCATGTTTACATAATCAACCCTGAACTGATAAATGAGGAAAATTTATAATATTTTTCACAACACTCTCCACGAATTCTAGTTCATTCAGGAGATCTCTAGGTAACCACGGCAGCTTTGGTGTTAAAATCTACCTACACCACTTGTCCACAGCCTCGCCTCCTTCCTTTCTCGGCGGGCACCTTGAGAGCCGCTAATCTGTCATACATGACTTGCAGCGAACGACAGTTCATGAGTTCTACATTGATCCGCGTCTTAACCTGCCTCGGCCAACCCCGGCCGCCGATCAGCTGACCAGGACGGGATGTTTCTAACGTAGACTGTTGGCACCATTCTACTGCTACTGTCTGCTGCCAAGGTCAAGGAAAAACTGGATAGGAAGAAATGGAAAAAGGGTGGTAGAAGAAGACTGCACCTCCTAGGAAAACATGTCACCTACCAGGCTTATCCTAGTGGATGTCCACGAATGGTTTATAATGTGTGCAGTGCAGTGGTGTCAGCAGGCGGGTCCTCTCGCCTCACACCTCACCACGTCCCACTTAGAAATTAATTAAACTTGGCACCAGTTCCCTTAGATGTATTTAGCCGGTATATCCACTGCTAAAATCCTACCGCGACCGTGAAGCCGCTCCGGTCCGCCATTTGTGGGAGGGACGACTGTGCAGCTGGTGCTGTGAAAATGGTGCGCCTCCCATGGCCTGCCTTTGGCCTGCAGCAGCCTAATGCTCCTTCAAAGTTTTAAGCCTCGCTTATGATACAAGGTTCAAGCATGTGGTTTTTCTTGCATCAGACAAACAACCTAACAAGGATGGGAGAGGGAAAGAGGAAGAGAGAGCGTGTGTGTAAGACTTGAAGTAGGAGAGGGGGTGAGCGGCGAGGGTTCAGCCAGGATGCGCAGAATCAATATGAGAGAACTCTGCTCCCTCAAGTTCGACCCCGTTACCTCCAACCTCAATATCACAACCTCGATACTACAGTTGCAGGATCTTTCAGTCTTGACCGGTGGGTGGAGCACAAGTCCTGCGTGGAGGAGGTCACCACCTTGACGCATGGGGACCGAGAAAAAGGGGCGGCGCCTTAAAGCCAGCAACACTATGCTAGAACACTAGAGGCCCAAGATAATAAGCTCATCACAACTTGTTAGAAATCACTGACGTCCCAGAATGTCTCGGGAAAGTAAAGCCTAGTAGCGAGCTTCAGTGTTTTCATACTAACAGGGTGTTCTGTACCTAGTCTGGTCTGCCAAACCCTGACAGACTAACATGAATGTTCCTAATCCGGAGTACACACACACACACACAAAAAAAAAAAAAAAAAGAGAGAGAGAGAGAGAGAGAGAGAGAGAGAGAGAGAGAGAGAGAGAGAGAGAGAGAGAGAGAGAGAGAGAGAGAGAGAGAGAGAGAGAAAGAAAAACTGGCGTGTTAATGAACCTTCGTCTGACACTACTACATCCCATCAGTACTCAAATTATTGTTTCCTGGATCCAGCACGCCCCAATGAACACCTCAGGCGCGCGCTTCTCGATTCTCATGACCCGCCGCCTCGCCTCCCCGTCACCACCTCGCCTCGGTAACTCATAATGGTGAGGACGCAACATTCACGCCGCAGCACCTTCGAACTAAAGAGTTTGAGTAGCCACGTGTATCAGGAGACACTGAATCAAAACAAGTCTTCTACTGATTTTACTAGATGTTTATATATATGCTGAACATAGTTTCTTTTTCATCTACAAACGTCACTGTAAGTACTTGAAATTCCAAAAATATTACTTACAAACTGAAAAGAATAAAAGAAACGAGATATGAGCAACTTAAAGAAGAAAAAAAGTTTTCCCTCACTAAGATACCCTGTCAGTGGAAGAAAGTTACCCCGAAGGGAAGAGTTCCACACTCTATAATGCTGCCAGGTTGCGGAGTCAATTATATATTTGGAGAAAACTTAATCTCTCTCTCTCTCTCTCTCTCTCTCTCGAGAGAGAGAGAGAGAGAGAGAGAGAGAGAGAGAGAGAGAGAGAGAGAGAGAGAGAGAGAGAGAGAGAGAGAGAGAGAGAGAGACGGCGCGCGCTATGATCTACAGATTTTATCAAGATAGTTTAAAGAAACAAAAAAGAAAAATACAAAATATAAAATCGAGAATTCATGACCTACCTTGACACGGATTTAATCAAACTAACATGACGCAACACTAGTATTTCATGATGCATGAACAGCTTCAAGGGGGATCCGTCTCTCGGTACAGTGCCTGTAGAACGAAAGGACATGATAAACTGTAGATTATAATATCTAAGCAATTCAAAAGAGTTTCCTGGCATCAAATATTGAGTGTCAAGTTAGAACTGTCATCAATGGAAACTTACATTCAAGGTTTGTCCTAAGAGATTAAATTCAGCAGTCGTAACTTAATTCAGTGCCTATCAATATTCCAAGGCTCAAGCAGCTTGGATTCACTTCTCCACCCGGTATACAACAAATCCACCGTGACGGAGCAGTCGTCAGTCAACCTCACAACTCCCACACCTAATTTGTCCAACCTAATGAAACAGACTGACGGAGTAGGCTCAATATTGCACATAATCTTTCAATTATTATTATTATTATCATTATTATTATTATTATTATTACTACTACTGTTACTATTATTATTATCATTATTATTATTATTATTATTATTATTATTATTATTATTATTATTATTATTTAGGTCATCAGTGTTTTGTACAGAAATGTTAATATACCAAAACCATTATCAGATATTGTACTGATTACACTATTTACATATCCAATCTTATACTATTGACTACTGCTCTTCATTGCATGATTTTAAAAAATGTATATTATATATAAATTTCTGACTGAGTAAAGTTTACAAATTTTCCATATAGACTTGAAAACAGGTACAACAGCTTGAACTGAACTGTCAGGAAATCGAATTGACAACGTTCATGACATAACTGTCTGTCTCCAGGAATATCTTATTGCACTTTCAATTTTCATCCTCTAGCGATATGATAATGTTGAGAACATTGTGAAGCGCCGCACTGAGCGTGTCAGGTAATGTTGCTGGTATTGCTTATGTATTCAGGCTGAAACAGTGAAGACTCTATTGACAGCTTCGCGTTTCGTGTTTGTGTAAGGAAGATTAACTTATCCAGTGAGAACTTCACTGAAATTGTTTGTTCATTTTACACTGTTCGGGGGAGCCTGAGGGATTAATCTCTCCACTCCACTATTGCATGAATTTAACTGACAACATTTGGGAGCCTACAAACCCAAAAGATGTTCAGGAGTTTCAATTTGATACTGTGGAAAGTTCCTTCTTTTCAATGACGCCAATATCTTTTTTTTTTTGGGGGGGGGTTTTGTAAACTCAGAAATTACTGTTGAAATGTATGCAATTATACTTTTCCACGTATATATGTGTGTAAGAGTTACAACACAGATAGTCTTCGTTCAATTCTATATTCATCTGTCATCTCTGTCCATAAGATTGTCCTGTCTTCTCTTAAAGATCTCTTTTGACTCTAAATGAACATTCGTCTGACAAAATTCCTGTCATCCACTGCTATGTCTGAGAACCAGTTCCCCCCCCTTTTTTTCAAGCCTACCTTATTTCATTAAACGTGAAACCACTACAATTTGTATTTGTCATAACAGGCTTATTCAGACCCTGCTTCACTCTGATTATTTTATGTTAGGATAGGCGCTTTGTTTAAGCAATGTTAAATCAAGCTATGTCAGGCTAGATTTTTTTTTTCTTTTTCACATACCGCAAATGTATCAATCAATACAGCACGCCGAATGAGTTCAGGCCCGGGTGCAAATAGCCAAGATCCAAATAAACCAAGGTACGAGTGTAAACGAACCTGCATTCTCTTACACGAAGGATTTCATTTCCTTTGTTACATATCTTACTTTCACAAATTGCTTCCCACAACACTTCCCATTTGCCACAGCAACACCACATGACCAAAGCACTCTAAAACTATCACACAAAGTAACCACGGCCTTCACCACGCAAAATATACAGGTGGGATGGGGGTCTCGGATTGTGCCACATTGAATTTACAATCTCGTCTTTCCGTCTTGTTTTTATGGTCATCATGCCTTCCTTGAGCACTTAAGTCACCACACATCACCACAACACCTTCAAGTATGAGCTGTACTTACCACAAGGGCCAGCAAGCAGCAATTATGAAGAAACGAAGCAATGATAGCACAAACACGTGTCCAACCCGCACTGCCATGACCTGTTGTTCTCAAGATGTCTGTTCTCTTATTATGAATATTTCAGAACTTTGTTTCTTTTGCAAGTTTTTTTTCATTCTTTGTGTTTTATGAAGTGTTTTTTAATAGTTTGAGAAAGTTTATTTGAAGTTTTATGAAGAAATATTTACTTTTGGGAAGTCTGGCTAGATATATTTTGTTTTGGATCTGACTTCGTCTTTATTTCCATAATTTGATTCCGTTAATATGAAAACTGTATATGAATAGTTGTACAAAGAAAGAGAGATAAAGAGGAATTAACATTGTCCTTTAGTTGATAATTTCCCGGTAAGTACATATATACAAATTTTAGATGCACGCAAGCCGCCGTCATAAAACGAGGTAAAGTGAAGACACATTGGTTAGTCGCGTCGTCTGCACACTGCGGCCCGCGGTGGGCGAAGCTGCGGCGGCCTGAAGCAGCTCATTTTGACATAATTATGGCGCACTAAGATATTCTCTGCGTGTAAATGTAGAAGAAATTTGATGTTCTACATATCATGCTATTCCAAGCGCAGTAAAGATAGCGAGTCATGTTACAATGAGTGTATTTGTGGTCCTCAACCCAACACACTCTGTCAGACGTGAGGGACCAGGATTATGTGGCGTTACTGTGCCATACTTATGCATTGTCTGTGTGCAAATGGACGGGGATATCTTGTTCTCGTGTGTAGTAAAGATAGCGAGTCATCCTGCAAGGAACGTACTTGTTCTTGGACAGTTTGTCACACGGGGCATCTCGCGCGATCGTTCGACGCGCCCACAGTGAATGGGAAAATAAGAAACTTTTTTCTTTTCCCCCTCTATATCCTTAACAATTCATTGATTTGAATCGGTGTATGTGTGTGTGAGTGTGTGGTGTGTGGTGCCCGTTTGGGATTGCCGGCCTGGTACAGAGATAGACAAACAGGTTTTACTAGATAAGTGAGAAAACACACCTTCACAGTGGTCTTAGAATATACTTATTTAATGTTCTATTATACAAATGGTGACAGACATATGAATAGTAATAGTAATGATAGTCTTTTGCAGATAAAAAAAATTATATATATATATATATATTATATATATATATATATATATATATATATATATATATATATATATATATATATATATATATATATATATATATATATATATATATATATCGGCCTCTAAAACAAGACTGTTGACTATTCACACTACTTCTCTCTACCATTTTCCTCTCTTTTCCTCTTCATCTTATCCACTCATCTATATTTTGACTTTTCTTCCTCTTTTTAAAACCTCTCTCTCTCTCTCTCTCTCTCCTCTCTCTCTCTCTCTCTCTCTCTCTCTCTCTCTCTCTCTCTCTCTCTCTCTCTCTGCAGCTGTTCATATCTTCAAAACATCCCTATATAATTCCCTCACCATCCCATCATCATCAGGAGGAGGAAGAGGATGACAAACTATAGTGATTCTATTTTAGATTTGATAGTTTGTGAGTGAAAAGGTGGATGAGAGGGACAAGCCAGTACAGTGTTATAGTGAGCGTGCCTTGATAGTGAGTGTGAGAGGTAATGTTATAGTGGACGTAAGGAACGTAATTCAATATGGTAATTTCTGTTTTGATTGTGAGAGTGAGAGGTATAGTGAGAAATGTTAGTGAGAAAGTGATAGGGGAGTGAGAGGAGAGAATTATGAGTTATAGTGGAAAGTTAGGAGCACAAGTCAATATACATATAGTGATTTCTGTTTTGATAGTGAGAGAACATAGTTATAGGAGTGAGTGAGGATAGTGAGAATGGTGACTGTGATAGATCAGCTGCTAAGTTAATTGATAATGTCATAATTAAAAAGTTGGGAGCACTCCTTCACAACACACTCAGACATTTTTTTCTTGGTTTGTTTACATTCGTTTGTGGACTTCCATTCTTCTTGTTGCTTCTTCTTTCTTTTTGTGTTGTTTTATTGGTTCATCAGGAATCCTTTTGTTTGTTTCTTTGTTTTTATTTCCCAGAATTATTATTTTTTCTTATTCTTTTCCTTCCAGAAACTAACACCACACCCTTAACCTAGCCTTCCCAATACACCTACAGCCTCACAAATACACACATACAATCCCAACACAAGTTTTTACAACCTCACAGCCTCACTAACCCACAATAACCTTCCCTACAAACACACACACACCTTCACTACAACCGTGACATGCTCCCCACACCTCAAATGCACTCTCACACATCTACTACACCCTTGCCAACACCTCCACACACACCCAACACACCCCAGTACAACTCAAACAGTCCCCACAATTCCTGACTCCCTCACAGGTTTATTACAGCCTTTCCTACATCTGCTATTGCCTTCCCAACACTGCCCGAACATCCTCCAGGACCTGCTCATAGACAGTCCAGGCCATGGCAGCCATCAGTGTCCTCCATAACATGCGTGGCACTAATCCTTTAAGTATCCTCACAGTCAATACTTCTGGTGCACATAGATGACAGCCTGGTGAAAAGGAGGTGAACTTGAGAGGGATTTTAGGCAATCCCACATGAGGTGGCTGAGACAAGGTACTACACACTCACACACACACAATAATAATAATTTATCTGCCTCTATACCAGACTGGCAATAATCCCACATGGGGCGTCCCAGACCAGGCACCAGACACTCACACACATATAATAATAATGATAATAATATACCTATAAAACCAACAAGAGTTCAACCATTCCTGTACGACTTGTGCACACCTGTGTACAGCCCATGGTGAAGGAACACTTTCACCACACTACACAACACTGTAATGAGCTTGACAACACACAGGTGAGGATGCAACACTGAGGAACGTACCACTGTGACACACACACACACACACACACACACACCTCCAGACCCTCCAGCTCGTCAGACAGTGCTGATGATCATATCCAGGTCTTGGATCTCCTTGTCCTTCACAAAGGCATCCACCATGTCCTCCTCCGTGAGTCCTGCACCCGCCTGCTCCACCCTGGTGCTTCTCCTCTGCCTGGAACAACACAACATTGAAACTAGTCCTCTTCAGTCCTGCTATGCTTCCACTCTCTCTAAATTCTTCCAATAATTAATAACATCCAATTAAAATGAGTACTCTTCAGTCCTGCTTTGCTTCCACTCTCTAAATTCTTCCAACAATTACTTAAAAACAACACCCAATTAAAACAAGTCCTCTTCATGCATTCCTTATTGACATTGGTGATGTTCAAATGCAGACAAACAGAGGCTTGGGAAGCACTTTGGTCAAAGCCATTAGTTTCTGGGAGGCAATCAATCGGTGATTTTCAGAAAGTAGGCGTTTGAGTAGGGGGCTCAGTAGAAAAGGCAGGCACCACCCAGGGATCGAACCCTGGACCTTCCACTTGCCAGGCGGACATGCTACCTCTTACACCACAGTCACCTTTTAGTGACAACCCTCACATCTCCCACCTAAGGCCCCTCAGCCAGGCCAGTATGAGGAATGTGAATCTCTCCCTGGATCCAACTCACTGCACCATGTTAGAGTAAGGGGTTCACCAGAAAAGGCAGGCACTGCCCAGGAATTGAACCCAGGACCTTCCAATTGTCAGGCAGACATGCTACCTGTTACACCACAGTCACCTCCTGGTGAAAACCCTTACAGTAAGCAATATTCTCAAGTAGATAGATCACATTTCAGTATGGTGAATCTGGTAACTTCTCCACTAGTTCAGTAATTACAATTTTTTAATGTTCATTCACATCAAAGACATGATTATAATTTAAGAAAACAAAAGGTATTACAAGCATTTATTGTTAAGCATTACAAAATATGAAAAAAGTAATAGTAATATGAGTAATAATAAACTCTGTTACTTTAAAAAAATTGTATCATATACTTCAGGCCAATGATGACACTTTGTGAATTATGAAGTCTCTGTGGAATGTAGGATGCTTTCAGTTGGTGACAATGAATCTGAGATGAGAAATAACTTTTCTCAAAAAGATGTTAACTCTGGTTTGAACCATCTTATACAATAACTGACTGATTAACTTAATCATTTCATGCACTGCAGCAAAGGGATCACATCTTACCTCAAAAAATAGATGCACTCAAAGGGCTTGTTTATTACCAGTTTTTTGTGTTTTTGATCATCTATTTCCATCCTAATGACCCTATGCTCATAATTTGTCAAGAAATATTTTTATAAAGAAATATTTTTATCAAGAAATACATCTAACATCCTACAGAGAGTGTAGTATTTTCCTTTATCTCAACATGAATATTTCAGATAACTACTGCATATTTTAAATGGTTGTCAACCAATACCCCATCTTTGCTAAACATTCTTGGGCAAGGTTTACATAGGGAGGGAATTCCCCAACTAGAGAGTAATCCAAGGGAAGATAAACAGAAATTGCAATAATAAAAGTAGTCTTTTCACATTCTGTTGATAATTCTTAAATATTTCTATAGTCAAATAAGTTTTGGATGTAAATTTGTACTCTTTTAGAGCACAGGTGGTGTCACACACAGCAAAATTCAATGACCATGAGCTCAAAAATTAAGAGTTTATTGGAAACAAGTTCACTGATGAACTTACACTTGACTCCAGCTTATTGAACATCAAGTGAGAAGCAATATCACTCGTAGGACGTGATCAGGTCTAACATGCATTTCTTTCATTTCATTCCAATGAAGTGTAGAGATGTACAACATTACCTTAATATCCTTGACATTTTATCTGTGATGATCAAAGTTGAAAAGATGTTTGGTTTTCAGCCATGACTGCTGAGAAGTGTGATCTCATAACATGGAATAGTTCCTTATTATTTCTACAAATAAATATATCATATGGCAAGAAAGGTTTTTGTTTACATTTGATTGTGCCCAAGAGAATAAAAATAAAACAAATTCAAATCTACCAACAATGTTAATGTTGCTGACATCATCAATGACAACAAAGAAATAGTCATGATTCACACTACACATGTTCAAATTTCACTGAACCAGAGTCCACTTGACCAATTGCTTGTTGTTCACTGAGCAGCTCCCCAGCTAATCAGGGGAATGAACACAGTGGTCACATCAGAGAGTCAAGGTATCTAGGCAACAAAATCTCAATACCTGTGCACATGCTAGCCAAATTTTGCCGAGTGTGACAGCCTTGAGAATGTGTATCAGACTTGCTGGTGGCACATAGCAATAATTACATTCTCACATGATGCTCTGAACCTAAATAGGAATTTATCTAAGATTTTCTATGAAATCTGAGGGATGGGAGTGTCTGGTACTGGACAATCTCTTACTTTGATTCTGAACTAGAACCTCCATTCCTATATCTGTATCACTATTAATTACTATATTTTTTCTTTCTTCTGTATCAAGGCACCATGAACTAACTGACTTAACAGATTTCCAAATCCTTTTATTTAGTCAGTGGCAAGGGGTGAGCTCTTGTGTGATGTGGTGGCATGTATGTTCATTGTTCATCCCTTTTATTTGAAGAGCTGACATACCTGAAAATTTTTTGTACTAACATAAATAAGTTTGTGATGCACTTTTAAGAATGAGTTATACATTCTCTGTAAAAATATTACACCCAATATTTATAAAGATCCACCTTTGGCCCTTTGGCAAGGATGATTTAAATTGAATCTTTTGTATCTCTCTCTCTCTCTCTCTCTCTCTCTCTCTCTCTCTCTCTCTCTCTCTCTCTCTCTCTCTCTCTCTCTCTCTCTCTCTCACACACACACACACACACACACACACACACACACACACACACACACACACACAATAAAAATGAATGCTAATCATCATCTTCAAGTGTAAAATCATATGGACGAAAGTCTTCTCTTATTCTGTCACGAAGGTCTGTCTCTTCTTCCTTAGACATCTTACATTCTCTCCAGTCAATGCGCTCTGTTACGTTGAGTATAGGTGGACTTGCAAGTACTTCTCTGAAAAAAATAAAATAAAATAAAGTTTTAAAAAGGATATATATTGTATGTGCATAATTGTTGCCACCATAACTGTCATCATTATCATTACTATCATATCTGACCATCCTTTGCCCTATGGCCATGTCAAAAACTGTCTTCAGATTGACTGTTACTATCCTGAAATAGTTAAGCTGAAAGTGGAATGAATAGGAGACAACAATATTGCTAAAAAAAAGGTTTAAGAAAGAAAGACCAGTGCTGTAAATGTTAGAGAATAACCCTTTTAGAGTAGAAAGACATGCTCTGAGTCTTCTAAAAAGAACACCACATGACAAAAATCACACAAAATCATGAGGGTTAACAGAGTATGAGTGTGTGGTGTTCTTTCTGGACAAACACACACACACACACACACACACACACACACACACACACACACACACACACACACACACACACACACACACCAGATTTCCCTCTGCTGCCCAGTAATGTTGTCAGTTTAGAGCATTTCTGGCAACTGACTGTGTACATTTCCCATTGCTGCCCAGCTGTCCCTCTCCTTCACACTCACTCACACTGTGACCATGTTCATGTTAATAATGTCATCATATTTTTTGCCATGGCCTCAAATGGACCTTCCAAGACATCTTGCCATACTTTGTTGTAAAAATGCAGAGGAGTTATGGCATGATATAAAGGTGCGAGCATACACTGCAATTTAAATGTGCTATACCACTGCTTAGTCTAAGCAGGTTTCATAATTTTCTGTAATATGAAAAGTATCAAATATTTTTCTGGAAGTGAACTGTGGCTTGGACTGTATTCTAATATTTAGCTAATTTGTATTTCTATCTGCCTGCAAACATTTCATTGTTGGTAAGTACATAATGGATTTTGTATAGCTTTTAATGACTGTATTGCCCAACAATCAGTATCACAGCTGATAACAAAGAGAATTGCCCCCATGCCTGACCAGGTTACTACATACACTGTATGAAAATGTATTCCATAGCAATCAGAAATATTTCATTAATATTTTGTATTCACTTATTCTCTTATATTCTCTCTCTTTAAAAACTCTGATTCATTTTATGAATATTAAAACATCATAACATAATGGTTCTTATAATTTCAAATATATAAATTTGTTTCTTCCTAAATTTCAAAACACTCACCTTCCAAACTGAAGAGGAAAGTTTTTCTTAACTCTGTGAAAAAGTTTTTCACCTGTAGGAAGCTCAGCATAGAAATATGGAGTCCCAGGTGGAGCAATTTGAGAAATGTTGGACAGTTTTGGAATTTCATCCAATTCAATGGAACTACTTTCTGCTGTGTTCTGAAATACATAGCCAGAGATGAATATGAAATATATGAGCTTTATTTGTAATCATAAATACAGCCAATCAAGATCGCTTTTGTTGCCCAATGATCTAGTATGTTGTGAACTGCAGGGATCTTGATAAATGACAATTCTACACCCCAAGGAATATGGCCACCTTCCTATGAAGGAAGTTCTCACCAGGAATGACACATATGAACAAGTTTACATGAGCCTCACATCAACATACTGTAAATGTTTCCATGAGGTGTAGGGCAGCCTCATCAGACACTGGTACCACCTGAATCTGGAGATGCTGGGAACGGTAGTTTCTCTCAAAGAAGACAGCACGTTTTCCTTTCTTCTTGAACATTGCTTTAAGTGCTCTCTTAAACTTCTCTATTTCTGTTTGAGTGAAAGTGAGTGAGCATTGTGGTTTAAAGGTATTTCACATGCCTCTATCATTTTACAACAGTATTTATCAGGTACATAATGAATTCAGTATCTTTTTTTACTCTAAGGTAATTTTAAAAACATGTTTAAGTAACTTCTACCTTCTACATAACTTGCAAGCCTTATAAGATATCACAAAAAGGTATGGCCTGGACCCAAAGTGATGAACTGTATGCCATCAAAACTGGGAAAGCTAAGATCTATCACTTACTATTTGTACAAACACTTTGTATTGCTAACTTTATAGCTACCTCAGTGCCAGACTGCTTCCAGATCACAGCAGTAAGATTATCAGTGTCAATACAGGCATAGAGACAAAGGAGTCACAATAGACTTCTGAGCTGATGAACACTATATACGGAAGGGATCTTAAAAACTGACAGCTGTTACAAAATTTACAGTTTTTGCTGCAATGTGCAATTAGTCCACAGGATAAGGGATATGTCTTTCCCGAGTTAATATTTTTACCTGATAACAAGTGGCTTAAAGTTCAGAGGCTGCACAATTAGCAAGAATATAATACAATATAATTATAATACCATTTAAAAATAACAGAATCATAAAAAATATGAGCATTGTAACTCTGCTCACCTTGCAGGCAGTCATCATCTAGGTCTGGTGTGCTCTGGAAGTGGGTGATGGGCAAGATCAAGAGATGTTCAGACACAAGACCACCCTTTGCCAAAGCTAAATATGTATAGTCTCCAACACTTACTACAAGATGCTTCTCCACCTCAGGACTGGCTAAGCAGAACCAGCAAGGTCCTGTAACCCAAAACAGAATGATCTTATTGCCAAGTAATTTGCATGAAATTAAACACAAAAATGAGTGTCTTATCTCATTCATACAATAGCAAAGTATGAGAAACCTTTCTTTATGAATATCTTTGAACTGGAAAAGAAAATAATTGATAAGGAGAATAAAAGGAGAGTAGGTGAAGTATGGTGGAAAGCTGAGTGAAAAGTTTAATGAAAATAATATATTTCCTGAAGTATAGGTTAACCCAAGATTTTTGGCAAGGGAATTAGTAATTTATGGTATACCTAGCATACAGGTCGACCACTTATATGTTGGGCAGCAACCTCTAGCATCTACCTAACAATAAAATCTGTTAACCTTGGAGTGCTGTGCTGGTAATGGTATGACCAGTTATAAGTCGCACTAAATCACCATATTCTATGGAAATATGAGAGAGAGAGAGAGAGAGAGAGAGAGAGAGAGAGAGAGAGAGAGAGAGAGAGAGAGAGAGAGAGAGAGAGAGAGAGAGAGAGAGAGAGAGAGAGAGAGAGAGAGAGAGAGAGAGAGAGAGAGAGAGAGAGAGAGAGAGAGAGAGAGAGAGAGAGAGAGAGAGAGAGAGAGAGAGAGAGAGAGAGAGAGAGAGAGAGAGAGAGAGAGAGAGAGAGAGAGAGAGAGAGAGAGAGAGAGAGAGAGAATCCTTGGCCCTCAACTAGAAGAAAGGATATAAAGGATCTACTTGTAGTATCTGTAAGTTGGGAAGCTTCATTAGAACAATGTATGTGGAGAAGATGGAATAGTAAAGGGAGGTTGTTAAGCATGGAATGCCAAGACACTGGCTTTGTTGCTATGGACAGCTGTTGTAAGAATTCATGTGTGAGGGATTAGATATAATTACACAGATTAACAAACATAATTTACCTGTAGGCTTTGGAGGTAAACGTTTCATCTCTCCACCTTCACCTCCTCCTCCCTTTCTCTTCTGTCCTCTATCATCACCTGTTTTGGCATCCATATCATAGAAGAACTGGACTCCACCTGTGTTCTTTCCACTGCTCTGTTTGGTCAGGAAATCCAAAAAACATTTTATCTTAGAATAAAAAATTACCATTTGTGCTACTGATAATATCACTATAACTTGAAAAAGATTACCCACCATAAATTTTCAGCATTTTCTGTTCTTAAATAAGGATTTACTATTCTGATAAAAAGAAAGTTCTCCAGCTTTATGCACTTTTCAGCTTCCCAATAACAGCATTTTACAGCAGAATCAACTTGAATTTTTAGATAACCTCAACTCTCCTAATACACTTTACACCAAGCAGTGGGAACCTATGTAGATAATGACCATGAAGAATTGAGATGAACCCACGGAAAAAAAACAAACAACAGCTTTATGAGACATTATGAGATAATTTCTGATAATATATGGATGCTATCCAACCTAAAGTAAGATGAAGCACTGTAAAGATAAAGGTTTCTTCCTGCTCACGACTTCCTCTAACTATAGCTTGTGAAAATGGAAGACCATGCAGAATGGAAGAGTTATATGGAAATTTTTTTATAGGAAAGAGATACAAATTATCACTGTTGCAACTACAATCAGGTCATCACTAACACACAATACATTAAAGTGAATCACATTTAATATGGATGGTCAGTTTGATTCTAAGTCATACTGCAATGTGGGGAATTTGAAACACTAACACAGGGATGGGCCCCAGTAAGCCACAGAGAAGCTTGTAATGTGGGTTTGGGTAACTAAACCATTGGGAGGGCATGAGATTATCAATAACATCTTCAGTTAAAGCAACATTTTGCAATAATAACACAGAACATATTAAATACAAATCAGTCTTAATACTTGTTTATAGTTTGCCCTTGAAAATTGCAACTACTACATAATCAACAACAGAGGCTAAAGAATTCAAGATACTAACAACTTGACTGAAAATAGAAAATAAATAGTAACAGGAACTAGCAAATTACATTCTACCTGTTTTGGTGGCCGGGCAATATTGGAGTCTGAGAAAGGACACTCAGTAACATCAGGAGGCTGCTTCACTAGTTCTGTTGATTCACACTTAGACATTGGTGTGATGTTAAAAGCATACAGCCATTTCTGCTTCTCAGGGTTTCCCACCTTTGCTAATCCTATGAAGCGTGTTACATGCCGGGGTGGCTCAAGAAGTACTTTGTGGTTCCTTGAAATAACAATAATATGTGTTATATGTAGCATACCACTCAAACTAAACTAGACAATTTTTTGCTTATAATCAAACTCAATAGGTACTGCATATGACACCAATATACTGCATTATAACAATGAATTTTATTAAATATCGTGAGTAAAAAAGCAGATCAAGATAAAGCATAACACAAAATTACCCAGTATTGTGAACAAATTTTAAATGCTACAACTTGTTGATCAAAATGAACAAATATGAGTTATGCAACAAGAATCAAACTTCATGGCATGAATGATATGCTCAATGTTACCAGCACCTACAATCTTTAAAAATACCCATATCCTGTGAATTTATCAAGTACAGTGAAGGTTAACAACTTCATCATCTGTAATACCACAACTGATAGCTAATAAGACATTGTTTTTAACAGAAATTCCTGAGATCTTATTTTGTTTGTTACCATACCAGACTGCTAATAAGATGCAATGTTATTCAAAACTCCAAGATGTCTTCCAAGATGGGTAAGAAGCTCAGCTGACCATTAAATTAGCATGTGGGTTCCTATATCCACAATATTCTCAAGTTATTCAGAATAACACTGTACTATATTTAATTATGAAAATCCCTGAGAAGTTTCTGACATTTCCTTTCAAGTACTAATTTATTTCAGCAAGTTGTTTGAGTCATTATCACTTCATGGCTTACTGTCCTCCTAAAAGACACATGTGAAAGTCAATGGAAGTGTCTGTATTATCCCATACAATTCAGAAAAATTACCTGTATGGCAAGCGTTCATAATAAGTTCCTTCAGTACCACAAAAGTGGTATCGAGGTCGAAGTTTGAAAGCTAATCTTGAAATCATGGATGATCCTGAAGATTGTGGATCACAGCCTTCCTGAAAACATAATATGTGTGTTTTAATCTATTCATAAATCAAATGAGTTAATTTGCATAAAATAATTTGTCAGAACTCAAATGGCAACACTTACAGGTTTTTTGGCATAATTGCATACTGCATTTGGCCACTGGGATGTGAGAAGGATATCTATGGCTGGTTTTGCGGTTGCTTGAGTTTCCAGAGAACTTATGTCATCAAAAGTGAATGTGGAAGCACTCTTTGCATGACCAGCTGCCTCCTTTCCACTTAAGTACACCATCTTCAGACCACTGCTACTTGGATATATACCATTTGGACCTGTGGGATGAAGATACCTATCGTATTCAAAATGCAACTTTCTCTTTCTAATTAAATTTTTACCTGCTTTGCGAAGAAACAACATAGAAATTCTTATGTATAATAAACACACTTTAGGTGATCCAAGATGGTCTCAAATAAACATAAACCTAGTTATCATCTATTTAGAATAGTAAGACATCTCCACTCAACACAATTCTCTGTTAGATCATGTAACCATTCACATTATAAAATCAATAAATTCAAATTACAATGTGGTGGAGGTTGACAAGAAACTTGATATAAGCTGAATATGAATTAAACAGGGTATCAAAGAAGATATGTTGCAATATACCAAGCTGATTCCAAATTAAACTGTGTAAGACACTTTTCTTTTGCCCGTTTAAATACTTCTATCATGTCCCACACATCCTTCTCCTCTCCAATGAATGCAGGTTGAGTCATTTTAGCCTATCTTTATATAATATTCCTCTCAGTTCCTGAATCATCCTCATCCTAGTCATCCTCCTCTGCACTCCTAAGGAATCTATATCTTTCCTATAGTATGGTGTCCAAAACTGCACCGCATAGTCCGGATGTGGTCTAACTAATGTTAAATATAACTTCAGGATGGCCTCTGCACTTATGTTTGTTACAATCCTATTGATGAAACCTAAAACCCTGCTGAATTTGTTCCTGAATGACACACACTGTTCTCTTGGTCTAAGATCTGAGGTTACCTGGTCTCCCAAGAATATTCACTCTTTGTCCTACATAGGATGATATTATTAGGGGTGTAATCTATATGCCTGCTTCTTTTACCTACACTCAAGACATTATATTTGTATAAGTTGAACTCCTTTTGCTACTTAATTGACCATTCATACAATCTGTCTTTCTGCAGCTCCTCAGCATCCTGATCTGTCTTAATTATTCTACTTACCTTCATGTCATCAGCAAATTTACCTATATCACTCCTAATCCTCGCATCTAAGTCATTCATATAAATTAAGAACAACAGGAAGTTGAGGACAGAAACCTTCATTCTGATACAACCATCTGATCCCTGAATCTCATCATAATGAATGCAAGTGCAATGAAGTACAAGAGTATATTCTTACCCAAATATATGACATTTTCACACAGTTCACAGCCTTTCATATCTGGATAGTTTGAAGCACGATCCTCACTGGAAGGCCCAAGGATATATGTTGGAACTGGAACTAATGATTTCAAGCAATTAGAAAAGAGAGAGAGAGAGAGAGAGAGAGAGAGAGAGAGAGAGAGGAGAGAGAGAGAGAGAGAGAGAGAGAGAGAGAGAGAGAGAGAGAGAGAGAGAGAGAGAGAGAGAGAGAGAGAGAGAGAGAGAGAGGAGAGAGAGAGAGAGAGAGAGAGAGAGAGAGAGAGAGAGAGAGAGAGAGAGAGAGAGAGAGAGAGAGAGAGAGAGAGATACAAGTTCTGGTCATCTCTGTGGCTTATTTTACTGATTAATTATTTTCTCCAATTAAAGTCCGATGTTTGTAAAATATCTATATAGTCTTTCTTGTTTAATGAAAAAAAAATTATGATTATGCAAGTTAAAATGAGAAAGTATCAGACTTATAAATTGATTCATTACACAATACAATGAGAAAATGGGAGTACCATCCCTCTGTGGCTATACAGGGAACTTCCTCAGGAGTGTTTTGCAACCACAGCAGCAAGTGTCAGTTCCCCATTCCTTTGTGATTTTATGAGCATAATTAATAAGTAACTGAAAAATTATACTAGAGAGTTTCTTACCTTTGGCTTCCCCTCTCTTGTATGGAAGCCACTGTGAATTGTCTTGTCCAAAAAAATTTCCAACACATAACAGCATTGAAAATGGTCCATTTTTGCTGTTTACATTTGCCACACGTTTGAACAGCTGGTTGAAATTTCCATCAACATCACCACTCACAAGGCTGGGAATACAAGATAAATTATTTTTAACTGAAAGTAATGATATCCGTAACATATCAGCAGCATGACAGAAAGCATAATTTTACATTTAAGTCTAAATAAGGAAGTGAAAGATAACTGTGCGAGTCATTTTCATAAATAAAGCAAGAAAAGTATGCATAAGAACATAAGAAAATAAGTGAAGCTGCAAGAACTTGCACAAGCCTCTCTATTTTCTCTCACTGCTATTCTGTCCAAGTCTCTAATGCAAGTGTTAACCAGCATTTTCATTTATTTATCCCTTTCTAAGGTAAACTGGAATTCCCTGCCTGTTTCTGTATTTCTTCCATCTTAGGACTTAAACTCTTTCAAGAGGGAGGTTTCAATTCATGAAGATGAAGTTACAGAGAGAAGGATAGAAGCCATAGGAGGGTAGTTTGGAAATCAAAGCTTTGTGCCAGATTCTAAGGCAACAGCATATGCTTCACCAAAATCCCTAAAAGAAGACAACCAAGACTCAGTAAGGAAAGCCAAAAGATCACATGTAGAACAGCCATTACAGAACCCATACTGGCAATCAGATATAATGTTTTTAAGACATAAGATGTTTAAGAATCTTCCTGTTGAGGATAGACTCAAAAACTTTAGAGGCAGGAAGCCAAAGCAATAGGGCAGTAGTTTGAGGGATTAATAGTCATCACCCTTTTTAGGAAAAGGCTTAATGTAGGTAAACTTCCAGCAGGAGAGGAAAGGTAGATGTTGACAAATGGAGTTGGAAGATTTTCACCAAGCACGCCAGCACAATTTCGGAGAAGAATACGAGGATCCCCATCAGGTCAATAAGCCTTCCGAGGATTAAGGCCAGCTATAACAATATATCATTGTTGCTCAGGATTGAGTCAAGTTAATTCAGATGCATCTCCTTTCTCTTGGTGCTAACAGGTGGAATACAGAAACAGTCATCCTGTCTGGCTCCATCACTCCCATTAGATGCCATTTTATGTAAAGTGACTGCATGTCCATCACCCCACTTGATAAATATCCTTTCACAATATCCACGATGATATAAAGCCTTTCACAATATCCATGATGATATAATACAGTAAAGTGACCAAGGACTGGGTAACAGCACATGCTGTTGCATATCCTTGCCTCACACTCCATTACTATGCCAATCACTGTGAGTTGCTTCCACCTGCATCCTTGCACCTGGTGACAGAGTGAGTGCTGTCCTGATTTTTCCTCTGTGTGAGTTGCAGGGTAAGGGTTATTAGTGGCTGGTTGGCTGTGGATGGCAGTGTAAGTGATGGATGCCACAACAATATGATAACCGTTTTTTGACAAAATAACTTTTAATATTACCAACATAAGTTTGGCTCACAATGGTTGCATTTCCCTAGGATAACTAGCTATATGTGACCATGCAATAGCTGACACAAATTGTCACAAGCCATTTAGGTAAATTTTTAGAACAGGACCAAACTGTGTTTTGAGTACAAAACTATGATGTTGATTATTGTTTTTTTTTATGTTATGTAGACAATTTTGAGCATAAAACACATTGAAAATACTTAATTTTGTCTATTCTCTCCTCACCATCCCATGATCTTGGGGATTCGTCAGGGAGCAGGGTTTGTGGGCAGGGAACACGAAAATATTAATTTTTGGATACTTGAATTGAGATGATAGCTTGAATGAAGGCAATCTTAACCTAACCTACCCTAATCTGACCTAACTTAATCTGATATCACCTAACCTGAACTGACCTAACCTAACATTACCTAACCTGACCTGAACTAACCTAGGCACATCACTTAAAAAAAATTCTCTATATCACGGAAACTGTCAATTGCAACAAAAACTTCAACAAAGTAAGTTTCTCAGTAGTTTCCATAAAGGTAATCAAAAACAAGGTAATTGTCTAGAGTCCTTACCGGGCCTTATTACTGGTCTATTCACTTCAATTCTTTTACACATACCTTCACATGCACCTAAAACATCATTTTAAAGTGGGGGACAAATGCCCCCTTCCCTCTAGTCCAGCAAAATTGGGGACATGTGGGAAGGCGGGGTTTTTGGGTGGGGGAGACATAAATCAGCGAGCGATTTTCGGCCAGGTTAGGTTAGGTTAGGTTAGGTTAGGTTAGGTTAACCTAACCTAACCTAACCTAAGGTTAGGTTAGGTTAGGTTAGGTTAGGTTAGGTTAACCTAACCTAACCTAACCTAACCTAACCTAACCTAACCTGGCCGAAAATCGCTCGCTGATTTATGTCTCCCCCACCCAAAAACCCCGCCTTCCCACATGTCCCCAATTTTGCTGGACTAGAGGGAAGGGGGCATTTGTCCCCCACTTTAAAATGATGTTTTAGGTGCATGTGAAGGTATGTGTAAAAGAATTGAAGTGAATAGACCAGTAATAAGGCCCGGTAAGGACTCTAGACAATTACCAAAAACAATACTCTTAAATGTGTAAAACGTTATGGTCCTCTCCTAAAATAATACCACCATTTAATATCTTGCATGTTGCATGTACTCACACAACTCGTGAGGAAAGATGTAGGTAAAAAAAAAAAAAAAAAAAAAAAAACTGCATATACAACTTTACTTACATTTTCTCAACTTTTTCAGACATTCTTGGCGCGTCAAATACTCTGGTAAAAGGTCCTGCTAGATGTAGTGAGATATAATAACTAACTGTGGTAATGGTTATACAAAAGGCATCAACATTGACTTTCCTGTAGTACTGGGCAGCTCAATGACCGCCACACACTACAGTAGTCGTTATAATACTGGAGTGAGCAACGTTTTGGGTACAGCAGCGAATTTGCACTCTAACAGTTGCTTGTGATTTTCTTTAAAAAGTTTCTAAAACTCCTCTACACACAAAATGCCACTTCAGCACATCAAACCTCGAACACGGCCACGTGCAGGCAGTGTAACGTAAACAAACACACGGCGGTGCTCGGCGCGGGGCGGAGTGCCGCTGCCGCCGCCGCTGCTGCTGCTGCTGCTGCTGCTCGGTCGCCATGGCAGCGGGAGTGTGTACACCTCGGCCTGACACACTTTTGAATCAGGCAAATATTCATACCGTATCGAGTGCAGGAAGTGAGAAGGAGAAAATTCTTAGACCTAAGAAGGTGAAGATCACGGAGTGTGAACAAACATGAAATTCTGCTTTTCGAATTCAGAATAAAAAGAACTCGAAAGAAGGATGCTTGGCCACGGCATGTTTAACTGGTGGGGGTTTTCACCTCCACTGGATTTCTTCAGTTATTTGAAAGGTAAGTTAGCTTAGCATAAGAATGCAATACAAGGAAGCAGCGAACATTATCAATGCATTCAAAAGGGAAAACTTATTTTGTTTTGCTTTCTCGTCATAAATCTATTTCTAGGATAGACGGAGAAGGTCAATGAAAGGATTCTTTGAATTATTGATAACCTCATTCCAGCATACACACACACACACACACACACACACACACACACACACACGCACGTCACAACTCAGTGAAGAGCGTCTTGTTATGTGGATGTTCTCTCCGATCAGTTCCCAAAGGGTAATTTCACTGCCAGGTAGTGGTTACTATTTCCCTTAAGTAAAGCAATGAATGCATGGTGTGTGTGTGTGTGTGTGTGTGTGTGTGTATTCCGAGCCTTACTCATGGATTGCTCTCATGTCCCGTAGGGTAACAGTTAACGGTTGCGAGTCCAGCAAGTGATAAGTTCATGGTGAATTACACACACACATGATCTGCAATTTCAAATAACTATATCTTCACGATAAACAGATCAGAAGTGCATGCAGGCATATGTGCATACAGTGCATATGTGGTCTCATTCCTTCTCGAAACGTTCACACATTTTAGCGCATGATTTCTGTAATAGGGATATTCTTCTTTCCCTTGTGATCACTGCCTTGGATCTACGACCGTTCGGCCCTTCCTGATCGGGTGTCCCAGTTTTTTTTCAGAATTCCTACGTCGATATCTCCTCAAGCACATATCTCGATGATGGAGGGAGGCGGAGCTTGATTCCCGTGTGGTTTGGAAGATGATCTATGTTATGAAAGAATATAGCTCTTTTCCACGAAATTTAGTACTACTTTACTCTGCAGAATGTATTTTCCAAGCTGTTTGTAGTCTTAATTATTGAAGTTAAAACATCGAATAAATAAAAGCTTAAAAAATAAGTCTCTCTCTCTCTCTCTCTCTCTCTCTCTCTCTCTCTCTCTCTCTCTCTCTCTCTCTCTCTCTCTCTCTCTCTCTCTCTCTCTCCTCAGAAAGTAGTACCTGTACAGATGGTGCGCGGGACGGAGAGGTGGTGCAGGTGGCCGTGGTGGGTGCTGGGGACCCTCGCCACCTGCTGCAAACACTGGCCAAAAGGGTCGGTACAAAGCGGCTTAGGGTGAGTAGTTTATATAACTCCAATCATTGAGGCGAGTGTGGTCATCGTTGCTCCAGTTATTCGTGTTAAATCATAATACCAACCATTGATAATACTGAAATAATTGCGTGAAAAGTTTATAAGACTAAGGTAATCCCGGCAGATTTTCATACTAGAGGCTTATGTGGAGGTGTACGCACGGCTGCTGTTGCTACTGGGAGCGAGTCTGCAGATTGGCATGGGGGTGAGGGAACGAGCCACGCTTCTGCTCGACCTGTGGGCCAACCTGTACCTCCGACCCACGTCCAGGGCCTATCTGGAGCTCGTCGGTCGGAGGTTTTCAATGTATGTTATTGTTGTTGTTGTTGTTGTTGTTGTTGTCTTTTGTTACTGATGGTGATTATGTACAATATCAGTCAATTAAAATGAATCAATCAACCTAAAACAAATAACTAATAAAGATGTAACTTTTTAACGTCAAGTTTTCAAATGAGAGGTGTCAGCCGGTTCTATGGCATAGGATGATCGCTGGAGTTGTACTACGTGTTTTCTTTCCACAGGGCCATGACAGACGAGGCCTTGCATTCCAATCTCATCGGCCTGGTGTCCGCCGGTCGACTCAAGTACCGTGAGAGGGATGCTATGGACGCTGTGTGTCGCTCATGGTTCACTCTCTCAGCAGGAGATTATGATCCCTCCCTATCATGGTTAGCTTGCTTGCATCAGACTGCACATTTTGTCAGTTTTTGGCAGCACCATTTTCTTAAAAATTTCAGCGCCTTATCTTGACTGTTTTTAATAAGCTCTAGTTAAATTTATTTAGAGTTTTCAAGGGTGCTTTCATGATTCTAGTAATATCCATTACCTGCAGTCAGTCAGAAAAATCCATGGGAACTGATGAAAGGACATAGCCAAAGCGTGAAAAATAAGGTGAAATACTTCTGATTTATGTTAGAAGTGACAGTTAGATGGTAAAGACATTTACTGATTTATTTTATTATGTGTTCATTCATATTTCTTGAATGGGGAAGGGATGTACGACTGCGGCAGCTGTTGAAGACTCGTTACGACAGCAGGAGGGCAGAGGCGGACTGGGCCTGGCACATGCGCCTTGCTTTCCGGACTCAACAATTACAGACTGCGGTAAAGGAAGCTGAGGACAGGAAGGAACAGAAAGGCGGAAGTACTTTCCTAAGCACCGGCTGGGGCCAAGAATTCCTGACGTGGCGGGAGGACGGGCGTGCCTTGGCTCTGGGGGCGGAGGCGACACCAACACTCCCCAACACATCACTTGCCTCAGGTGACTGATTGGTTGATGGGTCATATGGCGCCGTTTGCCTTAAGTGACATTGTTTTAAATCCTGTATTCTCCTCCGCTAGATTTTTCCAAGTTTCTTCACTTGCCATCAGATTCTCATTAAAATTCTAATCTAAATCATTGTTGTAAACTTCGGTAATCATGAAAAGAATTGTTACTCTTGCCATGACGCTTAAATTCATACCGAAGTGCCTTATTTTTAATTGGCCCTTTGCATAAAATGAACTTAAATATACATAAGCATTTCTATTCCTCATACACATAAAAGTGGCAACGGTGATGGAGGGGTCGACGAAGCATCGGCGCATCGGGTACTGGGGGGACGTGCTCACAGGGCCCTTCCCTGCACTGGCCCTCGCCTCCACTGACCCGCGGGCTGCCAAGGCGCAAAACAATAGAAACGCTCACGTAAGATGTTTCCAGATAAGTAATGAGTTTAACGATGTAAGAACGACAGTGTACGTAGATAACAACAATCACTCCCTTTGATTTTAAGAATAACAGGCGCCTATTGAGCAAAAAATTGTGCAAAATTATATTGATCTGTTTATTTATTATTATTTATTTATTTATTTATTTGTTTATTTTATTTTATTTTTTTCACAGAGCGGCAGCGAAGTAGCCCTCTGGAATATGGAGAGTTTACTGGATGAGCTTTGGGCAACCTACCTTCAGGAAACAAATGATGATACAGTATATGTAAATACGGCTGACAAACTTGAGGCAAAGGAACTGATAAAGAGCAAATCACCGAGTGCGGAGGAACATCTTGAAAACATGTGTGACACTGTTGAAAAGTTACACATCCAGCAAGGTAAGGATGGCCTGGCTGGTGGTGAAGGAAAGGACACAAATGGAGAAGCCAATATCGAGAATCCACAGACAAATACGCACTCAGTAAATGCAGATGTACAGAATATGAACGTTATGGTAAACAAAAATGAGGACGATGAGAATTCCAAGAAGCGTGTCAAGAGTAAACCTCCGAGAAAGAAAAGCAGCGTGGAAGGAGGAAGAGCTTATATTGATTATTTGAAGCTGGACGGAGTGGAGATCATCTTGTTGTCCCCGTCGCGCCTCAACGATCTGTCTTCACTATCAGAAGTAAGTAGTTTAATGTTTGGCGATCTTCACGTAATCTTTCGACATTTTTCATCACTATCAAGGCAGAGTTAATCTTCAGTTGATTATCCGGTTCTCATTTTCCTCTCAAAGATTCAGGGGATCGCCATTCTAAGTCAGATGAAATTAGAGATGTGACAAATCTTTCAGTCGCTGGTAACTAATGTCATGAACACACTTATTACAATAGATCGAGGGAGAACTAGACCTGATTTACCTGTCAGCAGCCATGGCCCACATGATGTCCCCTTCTTTCTTCCTGAAGCACCGAGGCGCACACACACAGCTTCTCCTCGAGACTGTTCAGTAAGCAATGTTCCAACTTATCCTTGACTTGCTGGTAATGTGGTACGCAAGTGACCAACACGACACTATAGCTATGTTTAAAGAAGGCAGCTGATTTGACAATGTTGCTATCAGTTCAACAGCCGTTCAGTAGCGAACATAATTCCATTAGTATAATGCAGAGAGAAGATGAAGAATAAAGCTTCGACTTATGATCTAATTTAAATTCTTTTAGGATGTTCCCGCAGCTGACGGACGACCAAGTCAAGGAATACCAGACACGGGTGACGGCCTCGGCGGGCGAGGCAGGCTGGAAGCAGCAAGCCTCACCACACCCTCTGTGCCACCTGCGTTTCCACAGGTGAACACTTGCCGATCGACAAGAGATTCTCACTACCCACTGTAAACCTTTCCCAGCACTCTCCTTACAGTACAACTGCTTATAGTATGCCAGCAGTTTTCAAATGAAGTTTAGCTTCTTGGCTTATAACTACATTCTAAATATTTAGAGAGAAGGCGAGTAAGGCAGAAACATGGCAGTGTGAAGTCCATTGTAATATTCTTTTATTGCTTCACAAGATGGAGTATAAATAAAAAAAAAATCACAGATGAAACTCTATGAAGCAGCAGGTTAGGAGGGGTGGTGCCGGCCCTCGTCGGCACTGCCGGTGCTTCAGTGGAGGAAGATGACAGCATAGTGAAATTTTCAAGCAAATCTATGGAAAATTAAAATTCTATTGCATAAAATATTGTAATAATTAACTAATAGGTATTGTAATTAAATGGCAATGAAGAGAAAAACAGACATCAAGTAAAGCCTTAAAGCCTCCTCCCTCACGCCCCGGCAGACCCGCGTCGCCACCACCGGGCCACGGCCGCGCGAGGGGCGATGCGGGTGTGCTGCAGCTGGATATGTTGGAACTAGTGAAGACTTGAAAAGCAAAAATAATGAATTAGGAAATCGAATATATATGCGTGTCTGGGGCAGCCGATTGATGTGGAGACGTCCTCCGCGCCTCAGTTTGACGTCGTGGCGGTGAAGGAATAGTAACGTGAGGCGGGAACAGCGAAAGTGATATGCTGTTATCTCACTTCATTTGAAGAAACTGTGGTTTTGTCAGAATTTCTAGTTTGATGGTGTAAACAAATATTGCAGCACGCGAGGATCTTTTGTAAAACTTAATGCATAATATACTGTAGTAGTGCAAGAAGGTATGCGCCATGAAAGGATCTTAGTACAACTGAGGTGACAAGCTTCTATATCTTAGGAAAGAGCCTCTCTTAGTTAGGTTTAGATGTATAAGGTATGAAAAACAGCAAATAGATAGGTGGAGGTGCTGTGTGCTAGTAATATTCATTATGTAAAGCAAATTTGTCGTGAGAGAACATTAGAGTCACAAAACTACTTTAAAAGGAAGTTATACAGTGTCAGTCAAAGAAGTGTGTCTGATTCCCTCATTAGTCTGGATCATTGCCAAGGGGGAAGAATAACGTTAGAAAGTGTGAAAGATGCCGGGAAGAGAAGACTAGGAAGCAAAAGTTAAAGAAGAATTGTTAAAGGCACGAGATGAGACATGTAAAAATATTGAAAGCAATGTCTGAAGACACTACATATCTAAGTAGCGTCCTCAGTTTATCTGCATTCTGTCTTTCTAAAAGGTGCTCACACAAAACTACCATGAGCCGTACAATGACTCAGAGCTCTAAGGAGGAGATTATACGTACTCTTGCCTTCCATACGTTCCCTTCCGTAGGTCTGACTCGAATCACAGCCAGAATATTGGCAGCTACAACACCAAGGGCTACCAGTAGTTTCAAAACTTAGGCATTATCCTGTATACCATAACAGTTAATCTTCATCCGCACAAGGTTGGCATATTCATGAAGTTAATGCCAACACATGACTTGTTTACATCTCAGGCAACGTGTATTGCTTCAATATATACATGTACCTAGATTACAGATACTTTGACACCTCTCCTCCCTTCATTGTGCTCGCTATGTATTTCCATACCTTCTTAAAATTAACTTAAACACTACAAAACCAAGACAAACGTAAGCAGTGAGGCAAGAGAACCAGGAGCCAGGGCCGCTGGAAGTTCATGAGAAGGCGATGTGATGGACGAGATCACGATGTTTCCTTCCTTACTGAATGGCTTTACTTGGTGGTGTTGCTGGTCGGGGGCGTGGAAGGTCCTGAGGCTGTAGGAAACACCTTGGAGTTGCAGCGATCAGCAAGGTTTGTCATCATCAGGGAAAAGTAGACATCACAGACATTGGGCTGTAGCTGCTTTCTTCTCTTCTCTTGTTACAGCTACTTCAGTTTAAGCTCTCCAGCGGCAGGTGCTCCTTGATTAGCTGTGAAAGTGCAACAGTGTCAGTGATATAACAACACTGATATATTTATTTAGTAAATAAGCTTTTATTTTCCAAGCCCTATCATCCACTGTTTCAATAAAACTGTAGAAAACTAGAAATATCATCCTTAGGAACATCACATGTGACTAGTATTTGTGTAAAGAAATTCCATCCATGGATGAATGCCTTCACATTGAATTTCTGAAGTCATCACTGAACTGAATGTAAGACGCTTATAGATAGTAAATAAATAAGAAGCCATATTATTATTTACTGACTGAACCACAAATGACACGTGTCTTTTGTTTCAAGGCTTTTGCTATCAAATACTAAGCCATCCTATAATCAGAAAGATGCTTATGTCTGGAGTGGTGACGAAGAATGTCTTCCTTCAGACACTTAATGCGTAAGCTAAATTCGTCCTTATGGTAAGTCACTACCAAAGTCACATTGCACAGGATAACATAACAGTTACTGACGAACAAAATGACATACTGAAATTATGAACCAGCAGCTCACCGGATGCCTCTACTCCTTGAGCTTCTAGGGATTCTTGAACTTACATAAACAAGTACTTAATATTGTTCCGCACGTATTGCTAATGAAAGATGTTACTTATAAAACATTAAGCACAAATATCTATCTAAACATTAACATGTATACACCAAAACTTTGTGCAGTTTTATCAGTGGAATGAACAACTAATGATACAAACAGGCAAGCTGTCACAGTGACTGCTGCACACTTGGCCGCCACTCATTTCCATTGAGATATTTTAAAATACATTAGGTATTGGTGATTATACGATATTACGTTACCTCTACAAAGAAGTTTTTATTTGCATTGCTGTCTTGCTTTATCTTACATATCTCCCATGGAATATACCTAATTTAAAGACTTGCATACGAAAGTGATTATATATATATATATATATATATATATATATATATATATATATATATATATATATATATATATATATATATATATATATATATATATATATATATATATATATATATATATATATATATATATATATATATATATATTAGTAATTTTTTGAAAAAAAAACGAGTATTGAGATCCAGAACAATTGTTGGTGAACAGCCTGCGTGGCCACTTAGTTGAGGTGTCAGACATAAACCCAGCATAGACAGACACAGAAACACGTTGGCGAGATCAGCGAGGCAGAGCTTGGCCGCCCCGTGTCTGGTAAGCGTGTGAATTAGGATAGGACAAGTGGTAATGCTGCCTGTCCATCAAGTGGATGCTACACTACCATGAGTTGTGCAGTCAGTATACGGTACGATTATATAACCGAGTCTACTTCCTTACTTTCCTTTAGTACCAACTTAGAATACTGCATGCAGATTTAAGAGTACTGTATATAAGTCTTAAATAAGCATTTTCTGGGTATTATGTAAAAAGTCGTGTTAGTGATAGCAGCTTGCGTTAGGTGTATGAGTGGCAGGCGGCGGGGAGTGGAGGGAGGAGGGCCGATGTCGACACCTTGATCAGCTTATCCCTGTACAGTTTCTCCGACTCCCACCGCCTGACAGGGACGGTCTTGCCGTTCCTCCTGAGGCAGACCCGCAAGTCCGCCTCGTCAAAGATGCTGACAGGGTCAAGCTTGTGCGTATTAATCTTCTCCACCAAGTACTCCGTGTAGTGTAACCTGGGTGAGATAAGGGAAAGGGTTGCCAGAACAAAATAAAAAAAACAGGACATCGGATGGAGAGAGAGAAATGTTACCTTAGTCATCCTCCTCAAAAAGAATACGTCAGGTTCCCGCGGTCTCCGTTTGGGCGCCGTCAGGTTTTCTCGACGCAACATATATCTCAGATCCTCCTCATCCATAATGGGCAGTGGGTCTATACTATTTATATAACACAACCGACCCAAATATTCAAGGTAGTGTTTTCTGTAAAGAAGGAACCTCGTCTTAGAGCCAAGTCATTAGTTTTCTGTCCAAAGTGAATACAACATTCCAGCACACACTACAATACACTATTCCTTCTTTACAAAAAATCACCGAAAAACGTATGCATGCGGGGACTCCTATAGTGCTTGAAAAAAAAAAGCAGGAAGAGACTGAGAGGAATGCAGCGCGGAGTATGAAGCTAGAGTCAAACTTTTATTCAAAATTCAAAAGCATGGATTTCCGATATCTGAAAGAAAATAGATTCAGTGAAGGAACAACGATGTCCCTTTGTTGTCCTTGATAATTTTTCTGTCGTCCTTTGTACTGCTTAAGTGGGCACATGATAAATTTAGTCAATATTTCCACTTTTTGGCAATCAAAACGTCATGCATATCTTTACAATTACATCCTATAATGAAAAGCAAGGCAAAGAAGAAGAGCAGCAGCAGTATAAACATGAAAAATAGTCATATACTATGAATAAACGTGAATGGGAACCTAAAGTGAAGGGACATTACCTGCAGAGGCCAGCGTATCCTGAGGGCACAGTACGCCCACAAATGTCGTCCTTCAGGCCATCAGCTAACTCTTTCTGTTCCTGTACCTGGCAAGAGCTCCGCGCCCCTGGCTTCACCTCCTGGCCTGACGGGGGCTCAGTGTCGTAGCTCACACCGGCTTCCTGAACAACAACAATATTTTTCACGTAAGTCAAGTATGTTTTTAATGAATTTGAAACTTTTTATCTTTCTTAATTAAAGTTCGACCAGTCTCTAAGGTCACAATAAATTCATGTAAAAAAATAAATAAATAAGTAAACAATAAACGAAAAGAAAGAACTCTACATAAGAGAAAACGCTTCCCTGAGAACTTTGAAGTTGTACTAATACTTCTGTTTTGATGGCTTGCAGTAAGAGTTTCATTAGTTGGACATTGTTTTCAGCAATCATGGCTTGTTTTTACCAAGTGTTAAATCTATTGCAATAACCAACATGATTTCTTATTACCTCGCTTTATGGCACATTACGAACACCAACACTATCAAAGCATAGCATCCGATGTACAGAGAGACGCAGGAAAGCAGGAAGCGGCGACTCTACCTTCAGTAAGTTTTGGAGTTGGTTAGGCTCCTTGTCCCTGAGGTAAAATAGGCAGTTTCTGGGATGATGAGCGTGGAGCCCTAGTCGCTCGCAGTAGGGCCCAACTGGACACCTGAGACAATGGAAAAAAGGGCATATAGACACGTGAGAGATTACTCAGCCACTGGGAACATGACCTCTGACGACAGAACTTATAATGTTACAGCTATTCAGCGTGTCCGGAAGTTACTGACAGGCATCAAGACAGTGCTTACTTGGCTCCTTGACGGAATGGTTGACCGCATCCCGAGCAGAACTCGTATTTACATTGAGTGCAAGTAAAGTGCATGCAACCTCCCTTGGCCAGCGAGTAGGTGAATCTGCAGGAAAGAAGAATAATTAATTACTTCTCTCTCTCTCTCTCTCTCTCTCTCTCTCTCTCTCTCTCTCTCTCTCTCTCTCTCTCTCTCTCTCTCTCTCTCTCTCTCTCTCTCTCTCTCTCTCTCTCATGTTTGAAATACACTTACTGAGAATAGTTCAGTTAAGAAATCTACTTTCTTTTAGACAGACAAGCACATCATCTAAACAACACATCTAACAAATTGTGGCGCTAGAAAAAGGAACTCACTTGCAGTTTGGACAGGTGATGCCACACTCAGCCAGGTGCTTAGCCACACCCTGGAGAGACACTTCCATGTCGTTGTCTGTCTTCCATTGCGCGAACTTATCGCACGAGATGCCCTCGTGAGTCGCCTCCCACTGGTCCACAAAGGAACAGACATGTATGCATCAGAACGTGCATCCGAATCACCTGAACACACACACACACACACACACACACACACACACACACACACACACACACACACACACTAACTGAAGATAACTCTTGCAGAAAAAAGTAAGTAAATACATTAATGAATATGTAGATAAATGAATAAATAAATAAATAAACAAATAAATAAATAAATGAGGTACTTACGGGGAGGCGGCACTGTGCGCAGGTCACGTCTTTGCAGTCTGGGCAGATGAGTTTCCTGGCACGAGGGTTTGCTATGAATCCTGACGAGCACTGTTAAGGATAATGATGGTGAAAGTGAGTGAGTAATCAAAAGCTTCAGAAAAATCCATCAGAACACTATACACAGATTTCACTTCCAGCCATTCATCCAGTCAACCAACCCCTCGTCCAGACCTTTCCCAGGAGCCGCAGAATGGCCTCAGAATTAACCAGGAAAATACGTGATGGCTGATCCTTTGAGAGACGAGTGCCTCACCTTGTTGCACCACCGGAAGTTGGGATCCTTCATGAGCGTCCAGTCCCGAAGTTTACGCTGGAACAGTTCGTGGGTCTCTGTGTCCAGGATGTTCTTCAGTAGAATGTCCATGTTGTTCAGGTACTCGTTTGCGATCTCCTAGATAGTGAGAAAGAAACTTGGTCACCAAAGAATGCTGCTTTGTAACAATGGGCGACGAAGCTCAGTGAGGTCTGTGTGATCTTCAGTCGGGAGGAGACGAGAGGACACACGAACATTACCTCGTTGGCATCCAGGTCAGGCTCATTGCAGAAGGGACAGCGCACCTCGCGGATATTTTTGGCCTTGATCTGGAAGGTGTAGTAGGTCTTGGCGCACTCGCAGCAGCAGCGGTGTGTGCACTGCAGCATGGACACCATCTGCAGCACGCAAAACAAAGGTATTGAGCTTCAGGTCGCCCCATCATGACCAAGGTTGTGACGACGGTGCAGCAAAATGAACAGTCTTTGTCACTCTGCCTGCTGCTGATGTTGCTGATGCATCGATATAACACAGAAAACCTGAACTCACCCTCCTCATGGGATACTTTTCGGCGCACAGCTCACAATCCTGCTGCAGGAACTGGATGGCTGTGTATATGGAAGAACACTCTTCTGCTGCCGTCACAGAATCCGACTCATCGAAATTAAGGTTAAGAAGGTGAGCCGCCAGCTCTGCCTTTTCGTAAGTGCCCGAGCGACCCTCCGCCAGCAGTCTTCGCACTGTTCGCTGGAGATGAATAAATAAGGCGTCATTATATCGTACTCATATGTTCAAACTTGAAGATGTACTGTATATGTATTTTAAGAAAGCGCTCATGTACAAAAAATAATATTCGTTTGCGTAACATGCAACACTCACGTCAAACTTGAGCTGTTCGTATTCCTTCGGGGGAGGCTTTTCCTGCGGTGAGTCAGGAATGAGAATGTAAGGGCTCTTGGTGGGCTGCTCGTCCTGGGGAGTCTCTGGAGTGTCTGGACGGTCGTCGCTCTCCTCTATGCGGGACTCCAGCTCCCGACGCATTACCTGGATCTTCTCCTTCAACTCCCGCATTTCCTGGTAGTCTGGTTCCTTTTTATTGGGGCGCGCCTTGAGTCCCTCGATCTGTTGTTTGCATTGTGAAGCTTTCATATTGTGGCAAAAACGTAGATTGCAAGACTGCAGCAAGGAATGTGAACTTTGATTTTCCTAGATGTTATAGTAAAGACTTAATAAGCACCATAACAATTCCGCTACAAGCGTACACCTGCATACATACGTATCTCTCCCATGTATCATGAATACTGTTGGACTACCACGAACAGTACAATTAAGCTCAAACTTCTTCAGGGAACAATAATACACTATAATTACGACTACACAAATCGTATGCTGTAGTGATAACCCGTAAAAGAGTCATCCATATATGCATGTAAAGTTAAAGCACAAATAATAAAAATAATCATGCACATTGAGGTCAAGCTGACTGCTAAGGTTACAGGACTGTTTTCTCTCACAGGCAGGAATCAGCTGCCCGCCCTCAGGAAGGAGAGAGGCCATAACAGAACACGAACATGGGAAAATGATAGTTTGGCATATCGGATCTTATACTTATTGCTCCTGATAAAGCAAGCCAGCCAAGTGAGTCAGTGATCTACAAATGGTGTGGCACTGATATTTAACTGAATTTTTGCCTGACTTATACGAGGCAACAGAATCCCCTCAGTGCCACCCACCACCAGAAAACTTGTCACTTTTGTATGAACGTTATTTCCTTTTAATAATAACTGATAGAAGTAACTGAAATTTGGAAGTTGCACACATGTTTTAGTTTCCTTCCTGTTGCGACGCAGAAAAATGCAATGTTTATGCATGAGCAATGTCTAAAAGCAACACAAGTTGGGGACAGGGGTAGGTGGGGAGACGATCGGGAACAAAGGTACTGGCGTAACGGAGGTTGTCACTCCAGGGCTTGTCCACGCACCAAATAGGCACTGACCGGAAAGAAACAATCATTATCAACAAACACCCTTGTCAGAGCACAGTAATTCTATGTAGGATAAGCTTCACTTATCATATGTAGAAAAAATAATAATAATAATCATCTCGCATGAATGGTGGTGAGACGAAACTTTCAAAAGAGACTCCTCTTCAAAACGCCTTGCTGTTCACGGAACGGTCTGAGCTTGAGACGTTGTAGGGCGACGCACTCATCCGACATCCAGCGAGTCTGAGGCTGGTGTGGGTCTGTCAGGCATATTTTGTTGAAAGCTAACATATAGCGTCAGTTTTGAGAAAATATCCAACTAAAAATTCTAATCGAAAACTGAAAGATCAGGCATGCTTTGAATGCAAGTAATTCGAGCTGTAAAACTGACACTAAATATTAAAAGATGTAAAGTAGCTTAAGATGCGTAAGCAGGACCTAAACCGTGACTGTAACAGTAAACGGTCACATCTACAGTAACTTGAGACTACGTATGCTGATGACAGTTTCTAGAACATCATTAAGAGAGCCAAGCCATGTATCAGCTTGGAAATTTTAAATGATGCTTATCACTTTAGTACGAATCTTCGTACATATATTACGGAGTTAGTGGATGAGACGGAAGCATTAAGGAAAGGTTACCTGTACCAAGAGGCGCGGGATCAGAGGGTGATCCCTCTCTCTCACCCTGTCTGCTTTGACCACGCCGTCTTCGCCTTCAGACTCTCCAGAAGACTCAGGGAGTGACCTATTTCTTCTTCTTCTTCTTAATGATGAAGTGTTAGTGTTAGAGGATGAGGGCGTGGACGTGGAGGGGACGGCGGTGGCGGGAGCAGGGGTGCCCTCATTGTTCTCCTCACTGGCGGGTTTCCTTCGTCTTCTCACTGTCGTGGTTTCTGTTACTTCAGACTTTTGAACACCTGTATCATCTTTTGGTGGTGCTGGTACGGTTTCGGGTTTCTTACTTGATACCTGCGAATTCTTATTTGTTACCGTGACAGCTTCCTTCGTATCATCAGCCTTTGGTGGTTCCTGAGAAGGCGCTGGTTCAGGCGGTACAGGTGAGGGAATCTTGGGGACAGGGGCTGCTACTGGCGTATCACTTGTAGCTGCTGCAGATGCCACAGCTGCTGGCGATGGTGTAGGTGACGGAGGGGCTGGGGGAGATGAGGCAGCTGGCGCCACGCTCGCCTCCCCACTGCTCGGAGTCCCTGTGTGCAAGACATTGAGCTTTCGTTTCGATATTTAAGAAATAGGAAGGTAAACCCTTTAACTGATAATTAGGTCAGCTGGTGGCACATGCTAACGAGATTACATACTTAAGACCTATTTACTTCTCTATGGTTTCATGCAGATGGATACCAATCTTGACATCATATGCACCCTAAAACTATATTGCAGAATTCTTGTTATATTAATTAACGCGTTTCACAAGGGGATGGAAGCTCCGTGGGAGGCCGAAACTTTTTCGTCACCCTCTACACACACGACTGTTATGACTGTAGCTACCTGAAATACGTATGAAAAATTACTCACTTTTTGAAGCCGCCCGGATGATAACTTTGCCAGACTCCGTCATTTCACTGATCTCCTCTGAAACAGGCAAAAGATACTATTCTTTAAACATCTCTCCATAATCATTTAGGAATTCCTACTATATATATTATTTGTTCAAGAATTATAATAACAATTCCACAGAATAATACATGGGCTTGATTTCTTGTGTCAGGATAGTAATAGTGTAAAAATACTTACTAAGCATATGAGATACAGACACACATGCTGAAGACACGACGATGGCAACAGCGACGACGACGACAGCGATGGTGATAACGATGATGATGATGATGATGATAATGACGATGATGATGATACTTGTTTATGACAATGGGATGTTGATAACGACGATTATTATTATATGGATAATAATGTTATTACAACAACGACAGCAACAACAGCAGCAGCAGCAGCAGCAGCAGCAACAACAACAACAACAACAACAACAACAACAACAACAACAACAACAACAACAACAACAACAACAACAACAACAACTACCACAACCAACAACAACAACATCACCAACATCAACAACAACAATAACAACAACAACTACTGCTGCGGCTGCTTCTATTGCCGCCACATAGTGTTACTGTGAGCAGTGCGCCAGGCACACACAGGCGTCATTACCTTCCTCAGGGATGGTGTCTAGAATGTGCAGCTGGTCGTCGGAATCGGAATCATACACGCTCACTGGAGGAGACATAACGAACAAGTATAATTTTCATGTGTACAGCAATTACACGACTGAGAACTACAAGGTTGACAATTTGAATAGCCCTTTTTTAAATATATAATGTACATTTGCTGAAATGCTTAATTCTAAAGAGAATATTATAGAAAAGTAAAACTGGACAAAAAATTGACATTGAAGAGAGAACCATATATACTGTTCATTAAGATGACACGATACTCACACAGGGAATCCTGCAACCTACCTGTACCTTGAGTCTCTTCCTCGCCTTCAGAAGACTCTGGGGTAGCTATCGGAGCTTCCTGATGTTCAGGAGTCTGAGAACCGCTGTGGGACTCGCGCACCGAACTCTCCCGAGCCATGGCCTTAGCAATGGCCTTGCCCACGATGACGGACGCCTTCTGGATTGTGACGGGTCCTGTGCGGGTCTGGAGCATTCCTGGCTCGATCACGGGTAGTTGCACCTCTGCTTTCTCCTTGCCATCCTCAGTGCCCTCACGTGCATCGGCCACCTCAGGCCCCTGTGCTCCCTCAGGTTCGTCAGGCTCTGCAGGCTCCTCCGGTTCTTCTGGTGCCTCAGAGTCCTCAGCCTCCAGGGACTCCTCGTCTTCCGACACTGCCATATTGACAAGAGTAAGATTCTTCACCGAAACACATTTCTCTGTGTATCTTGACTTGAAGCTAACGTGAATAAAGAAGATACATTTGTGAGTAAAAATGAATCATGAAGGCAGCAAACACAACAAAATGCTATTAGCATATCAAGCATAGGATTGAACAGTGAGGAACTGTGGTGTACACCGTTCAGGAAAGACAAAAGATGTCCTTGCATACATATGCCATTAACACAGCTACCATTACTACCACCTCCACCACCACCACCACCACCACCACCACTGCAACATTTACCTTGTGTCCTCCCGCCACCCACCGCCGCTGACTCCTCGCCCTGTTCGGGGATGTGCCTGTCAACACTTCCGCCCTCTTCTTCATTAATCTTATCGTTTGGCTCTATTCCGTTTCCATGGTCTACAGTCGCAACTTGTTCCGTTTGAATGACTTCGGACTTAACGTTGATGCTGGAGGAACTCAAGGATAAACTCAATCGTCCGGTGGTGACACTAACAGATTCCTCATCGTCACTCTCGTAGGCATCATCCAAAACAAAGGAATTTCCAGCTGAACCCGGAGCAGATTTGTTGTCTACCGAAAGTGGAACGGATCTGAGTCGCTGAGGATCCTGAGCGCAAGCTGTAGACGAACCTCCCTTCGCCTCAAGAACTGACAGGGAAGGCGGCTGGCGGACTGCAGCAGAAGACTTGGCGGTAGTGTGTTCAGAAGACTTTCTTTGAGTTGAGAGATTGACGTGCAAGGTGCTTGAATATTTTGGTATTTTCTTTTGTGACTGACATGGCTGAGGAGGGGATGCCTGGCTGACTACACTGAGCGTCTCAGGTTTCAATGCCTGGGGCGGTGGTGCATGAAGGGAATCGGGCGAACGTTTGGACGGAGGACGGGTGTTGCCTCTAGAGGGATGCACAGAGGTGGGAGAGGAGTTGGGAGAGGGCCTGATGGGATGAAGGGAGACTTTGCCATGAGGCTCCTCGGAGAATTCAGAAACTGAGATATCAGCGTAGTGAGTGAAAGCCTTGATAGGGTGCACCACCACGTCTGGGGGGACAAATGTTCCCTCAATTAAAACCAGTGATCACACTGCGACCACTAAAGGTGTGAAGAATGGATGTTTTAGATGATGCCTGAACGAGGGCTGTGACAAGTCGAGGAGTTTCGCAAGCAGCCCGGTATCCCGCCAGTCACACCAAACGCTCGCTCAGCCTTCTCATTTTGAAAATATAATGTGAATAATTTCACATCTTACAGACCTAACATAAATGTTGATGGAATGCAGAGCCATGCTGCTACTAACACCTACATATGTTCATGAATAAATGAATAAAAGGATAAATGAAAAAAAAAAGCAAAATTCGTCCTGCCAGTGTTTTATAGATTAAGACCTCTAAATGAAATCGCGCAATAGTATTAAAATAAATCAAACATCTCTAATCGAAGGTTCAATCAGATTATTTAGCTGGGTAAGGGGGTTGATGTATAGATAGTTCATATGTATCTCATTTTTGTGTGTGAGAACTTTTACGGGAATTTCCCAACGAATTACAACATTAATTCTGCAGCGGCATCACTAAGACCTCCAAACGTCCACGTCTTCACACTGTCGCAATGCTAATCCTACGTCAGTACGACCACAACACCAAAAATAACAACAAAATTAAGTGTAATTGGTTAGTTTGTTTAATGAAAAACATAAATATGTAAGCCACTGATGCAGTGGAGTGGTCAGCAAACAGACAGCCTTGGAAGAAACCCTCCCGCACACGATTTTCAGACGCACGCACACAATTTCACACAAATTTCAAACACTCAAGGTTTATATAAAGTTTATCACTTTTATGTGTCACATTTCTTAAGACCGAAACACACACAGACACACACACACACACACACACACACACACACACACACACACACACACACACGTACTTAGTTTCTGCGGGGCACACTAGAACAGAGACGAGTGCGGCAAGAGTGAGGGATCAGGGAGGAGCAGAAACAGGTACATTATGTGAGAAGATATGTATCAAAGTCATCGCCAGGTTATCTGAGGCCGACCCGTTCAAACACATACCTTGCGGTCTAATCAACTGTAATTCAGCTGGCGGTTCTTGTTGCACTTCAATCTTAACTTCAACTTCTTCATTTGCCTCTTCCTCTTCTTCTTCTTCTTCTTCTTCTTCCTCCTCCTGCTCCTCCTCCTCCTCCTCCTCCTCCTCCTCTTCCTCCTCCACCTCCTCTTCCTCCTCTACTTCTACGACCTCTTCTGTTTCTTCCTCTTGCACGATAACTTCCTCTTCTTGTTCTGTCTCCTGGGATTCTCCTAAGAGTAAAATAATATTGCCATGAGGAAGTTTTACAAAATGGCACCGAGATGGAGACATGGGATTAGTGTTCTCAGGGCGAGGGACTATCAGGGACGGCACCTTAATTAAGGGATCCTTCAGGCCTGTCACGACACACGCCGCCCGGGCCATTCAGCACCTGCACACTCTACCTCAGAGGACAACATCAGGTAACATGGAACGAACAACCCAACAACAAGGAAACACATAGCCAGTAAAGTCACATGTCTTCTGGTCTCTGATCTACGCATTAACATCTTAACTACAAACAAGTCGATTAATAACAAAGATCAAAATAGGGAATATTTCGTATAACATGAATGGGTATTCAATAATTCACTTACCTGACCAACTTTCCAATAACAGAAATCGACAAAATATAAGGAATATAACTGACATAAATGACTCAGTGTAACAATACGAGTACAGGTCCTCAGAACAGAGATCTGTCTAGTCAGGTGGGAGTGAAGGGCAAGCATCACTAGACGTCACGACCCTGTAGATGGAGGGATCAAGAGACGGAATGGAAAGATGGTCATGCACAATCTTTTGTTGGTCTAAGTGTTCCTCAGTCAAGGCATCATCTCATATTCAATGTTTCCTTGAGAAATTAGCGTTTCCGTCAGCGCTGTCCGTAGACGCCCTGCCGCCCCACTCACCAACAAAACGCGAACACCAGCGTAACATTACATTATTATCATATTCATTAATCTGACATACAGTACTTGTTGCACTTGTGGACTTGTATTTAATCACTTCAATAACTACAATTTCGAAAATGAGCAAAAATTATTTTCGTCAGCAAGGACTTTTGTGACAAATCCTCGCTCAGAGGGATTAGGCTGAAAGAAACTGTTGTCTCAGGGAAACTCTGCACGGAATGGGGTCTTCACAAGGTAAAAAAGTAATCAATAACGAATAAAAGTCAACCTCAACAGGAACCAAGTGACACGTAAATCAAGATAAGAAACTAACATTAAAAATGCTTTCCGACAGAGGAACCTTTCACAAACAAACGACCGGCAGATGAGGGAGAATGGTCGCACCTGAGTCAGAGTCGGAGAGTTCTTCAGCGGATGAAGTCTCGCCTTCGTCTGGATCACCAGCGCCAAGCGGGTGAATCCAAATGGAAGCAAGGAAGCACAGAAGAGAAAATGAAGGAGAGAATTTACAGCAAAGAGTTCAACTGTAGCAAGGAGTTCCTATGGCATTATGATAATACTGTATTGTCTTGTTAAAGGACTGAGATGTTTGTGAAGTAAAACTCGTGAGGGGGTGGAGTTCGTGGATGTGGAGCGTGGCAGTGTGGGAGAAGGTGCGGGTCACGTTCAAAGAGCAGGTACATAAATAAAAATTTAAGATGGTGAAGAATTAGTTGTAGATTGTAATGTGTGTGTGTGTATGTGTGTGTGTGTGTGTGTGTGTGTGTGTGTGTGTGTGTGTGTGTGTGTGTGTGTGTGTGTGTGTGTGTGTGTGTGTGTGTGTGTGTGTGTGTGTGTGTGTGTGTGTGTGTGTGTGTGTGTGTGTGTGTGTGTGTGTGTGTGTGTGTGTGTGTGTGTGTGTGTGTGTAAGCAAGATAAATCAGTGTCGAGAGTCTAAAAGAGTGGCAGGCTGACACAAATGCCATCTGTTTTTTCTGAACTCAGAAAGGCTACACTCCTACATTCCATATAGGAAACTATGCACCACACAGAATAATATCGATATTATTAAAGGCATACAAACAAATATCTACTGAAATCTGACTTTTTAAATAAATTCCTTTGAAACCTATTATGATGTTCCTTCCTTTCAAAATAAACCATTTGAATAATTTTCATTAGTACATTGGAGGTGGAAAAAAGTGTAATAAATTCAGACGTACGTATTTGCAACTTTGGCCCAGTGAGTCTCAGTTCTTCTTGGCCTTCTTGTAGAAAAAAAAAATATGTATGTTAAAAAAAAGTACATTTAAGGAAAACATATTTTCGTAAGTAGTTTCAGTATATAAAATTTCACTCGTCCATGGCTTTCTTAGTGTAACAAGGAAATGGTAAGGTAACTTCACACAGGTTATCCTTCAATGGAGTGAACCAGGGAGCTGCGAAAACAAGCAGAAAGCGGATGAATATCACACTGAGAACGAGTTTGAAAAAATTAACACCAGTTTCATGAATGGTGCGATCAGTGGGTGCATGAGAGGAGATCTGTCCACCCGGCAGGCCTGCACTGCTTTCCTGAGTGGGTGTGTTAAGGGTTACCACGACGCAGGGATTCGATTATGTATGTCATCATGTCTTTTCTCTGCAGGACTCACTCGTGTCGTTAAGGTGGATATCAAAAGCTCGGTCGGTGTGTATGATGGAGGATAATATTGAGATGAAAATCATTATCATGAAACAATTTGAAGCAAAGGTGAAGCAGCTCAGAAGCACGAAAGCTCAAACATTATGAAGTGATCCAGTGCCTGCATGGCAGTGAGTGTTAGCCGTTACAAGTAGCATACCCTCGGACAAGCCGCTCATGTCGCTGATCTCCTCGCTCGTTCTCTCCTCCGACTCGTCCGTCTCATCCTCGCCTGCAAACACGACTTTCTCACTAATGATAATAAGTGACTGGCGCCGAGGATCCATCGCCGGCCAGTCACAAGGTGCTGGGCGCCATACAAGTTTTTATTCTTTTCTTCTCAGTGTTAAGAATTTTTCCCTCTCTCATGTAGAGTGTTTCAAAAATACCAAAAGGAAAAGTGGAAGAAAGAGGTAATCTGACAGTCAAGAAACAGCTACGAGCATAAAGGCATAGAGGTCTCTCCATATACGTATAACAATAAGTAGCAGCCTATGAAAATTCAAGAAACCCGGTTCGTCCAAATGAACTGTTATACGGTTTCTGAAAGAAATTTGGCAAATAAGAGTGACTTGGTAATTATAAAGGGAACACAAGTGATTCGTCTCAGAGAGTTAGTGGTCACGCTGGAGGATGTATCTTTCCTGCGTTCAGTCTCGGTCAAAAGGCCAGTTTTGTGTGGCACTGCAGGACAAACCAGCTTCAGTCCCCGGCACGCGACACCCCCTCCCGCCACTGAAGCATCAGCACACCGTGCCTAAGGGTCTTTCTCTAAGGAAAAAATCCTGTTTTCTACTTCCATTTGCGATAAACTATTAACATTGTCCTATTTCACAAAAGAAAATCGAAATGCCTATATGAAATAATTGAACTACACATGAAGGCTCATTAAGAGAAGTCTCCATTAACGTTATCCGACTACAGGATTGCCATTTAAGCTGCCGCACCAAGCGTTCCGAGGAGCTTTAGTTGGTCAGAAAGCAGATGAAGGGACAGCAGGTAGGTAAGCAGAATCACACAACGCAATCCGCGACATTCCATTACCGACGGCTGTGAAATACTCGTAGTAGGGGGCGCTCCCTAGGTCTTGCACCAACTCTTCTATGGTCGATTCTAAGGAGGAGAAGACGCCGATCACTTGCTATCCTCAGCACATCACAGCAAGTGCATAACATGGCTGGGAGCTACTAAACACTCTACCACAAGCTCGCGTCAGCATTACTAGTGACAATAAGAATCCAGTTAAGAATTCAGACATTGTAAAAATCATGATGTTAAATTCATATCCCATTCAACATATTAGTTTCGGCATTAACGATGAAATGCAAGTTAATCTGGTCAGATGGAAGGAAATTATTTGTTGTAGTTCATAGTCGGTCAATGAAACTCTTGTAATAAACAAAATTGCTTGACGTTGATCATATCTGTGTTCCTCCACAGGGATGTGCTCAATCAAGACTTTTTGCTTACACAAGAGGTTGTTGCCCTGAAGCAAAGCAAATCTAGATAATCTATCGTCCAGTTTGGCACACTTTTATTATTTTTTTTTTTTTATGCGTCGGTGAGAAAGCTTGTGTAACAAGCTGAAATATTTTTAGAGGAGCAACATTTGCAATGGCAGGAAATATAGTCACCCAATATTAAAAATATATACAGCCGAGATCTTTAACAAGCGAATAAAGGGAGAACGCACTAGGTATCCTGAAATGGTGACTGAAACAGTACACATGCAGTGAAGGAAGAAAAGCTTCCTCTAAGAGCATCTAATTTGTGCGAATGGCATGCTACCCTTTCTACTTGCTGACTACTAAATGGACTAATTTCTTCATATCTAAACTATAGCATGATTTCTGGCAGCTAAAAAAATAACTAAAAATCTGAAATACTGTATCATTATCTAAGAATGAAAGAATAAAACAGAAGAGCTACAAGCAAATAATTTCATGCGTAAATATTGGTGTTTGACTTGGAAATTAATAGGTTACGTGGTGTGTGAGTACTAGGAACACGAATGAGTGATCCACCCTGGTGGCCACACAGCGGGGAGCCTCCTACCCTCTTCAGACTCCGGACCCGTCACCTCGCTGGCGGGAAGCAACTCTTCTTGTTTAGGAGGCGGCTGGATTATGCCGCGAGATGAGGAGGATTTCTCTTTTGAAGAAGGTGGCACATTTTGCTGCTCGGGTCTTACACTTTTCGGCAAGTCCTCCACTTTAGGGCTTGGCTTAGGTCTTTTTTTCACAGTTGCGTAAATGGGTTCCACTTTGGCAGGCTGTTTGAAATGGTCAATGCTGGCATATGTATTTTCAAAGATGTCGTCCTCGTCACTCGTGTCTATAAACTCTATATGTGTATCATCATCGTGGTGCTCCGATGTGCTTCTCTTGGTGGAGCTGTCAAACAGTGAGCACAGTCCATGCCATAGCCGACTGGGCACCTTGCTGGCACCGGTGTCAAATGTTGGAGTGAGTCTGCCTCCAAGTATACCTTTAGGAGCTGCAGTGGTTAAAAAAGTTAACCTCAGAAAAAAAATAATAGAAAAATACATCTTTTAATTTATCCTTTACCAATAGATCTAGAAAGGAAAAGTGAAGTTATAAGGAGAATGAGACACAGATATGATCAAGGAAAACGAACAGTGGAAAAAAAGATTACAAACTAAGTTTGTGGAAAGCTGTAGTGCATCAGTGAAATTGATTTTCCGGAACTAGCAGAACTATGTAAGTACCTTGACTAGGCAGGTTGTCTTCCGGTACTTGGGGCTCTGAAGTGATGTTGGCCTGCACAGGGAGCGACGGAACCACCTGCGCGGGAGTCCCTGAACTCGTTGCTGGAGCTGATTTTGGAGGGGTGGCGCTTGGTTGTGAAGGTGCCACTTGAGATCTCTTAATGGTAGCCTGTGTGGTTGGCAGACGTGTGGGTATTAAGTTTGTGTGGACTCTCCTTATTGTTAACAAGTCGAAAGGTACTAAATCGAATTCTTACTAACAGTGTACACGACAGTGTACAAAAATGGTAAGATGATCCACACCTGTCACACTCAGGATTACCTGCACAGGGTTCCAGATTTTCATGAGGAAAGGCTGCAGCTGGGACTTGTTTACCTCCAGGAAGGCGCGGTCCACATCTCCATCACACGTCTCCAAGGCCTTCACCACGTCCTCTCGCCTGAACCGTCCTCGCGCGTAGATTTCACTGAACTGTATGGAATGTGTATATGCCAGTGAATTACTAATGTAAATACATAACTGAGTACTTAACGCGCACACACACACACACACACACACACACACACACACACACACACACACACACACGGAAAGAAAGCCTTTTCAATCCTAAAGTCAAATTACTATTCGCTCTCTGTTTACCTGGCATTGTCTTAAATTCAAATGTTCTTTTTTTTTTTCAGAAAAGAAGCAGGTCTTGCTTTCACCCCTGTGTTATGGGAACTATTTCTCACAGATGGACTCAAAAACTTACCAAGACACTCTCCCTTCAGTGCGTGGCTGTTCTGAATGTTTCTTCGGAAACTGGATCGGTCATTTCTCAATACCTACAGCTGCTCGCCACCTATCAGGAATTAAATGCCTGTTGTTCTCACCTTTCTTTGGCGCTGCTCCACGCACTCGGTGACGGCAGCCCAGATATTGCCTTTGTGAAGCCTGAGTGCTGTTTTCGCCTCAGCCATTGTGATGAAGCCGATATCGTTAACTTGCCGCTCTTGTCCATAATTGGTGGCGAGCGTGGCCACTGTGTCCACCATGTGCCGCCAGTTCTCCTTCAGCCACTCCAAGGGGTTCTTGTCGCCGCAGTGGGTGAGAGCAATGGACACGTCTTCTGACTGGTAACCCAGGTTTTCCGCGTCCTGAGTAAATTTTAATTCAGTAATAATAAATTGTTGATTAATATTATATACGTATACCAATGCAATGCACCATCATTTTTTTACTATCATGAGTTTTTCTTGTCTATCCGGTAAAAGACCTCGACACTGTACAATGATGTCGTGATATGCAGGAATATACTCAGGAGGATGTCCTACCCTGAGGACCTGGACCATCTTGAGGCCCTGCTTCCTCATGGCCTCCTGCCGCCGCTTGGTGATGATCTCCTCAACAGTCAGATACTTTTCGTTCATGTCCTCCTCTCCCCATCTGAAGGCTCGCGGCACCTGTATGTTGGAAAGTTGGTCATACAAACGTGAAATGCTGAACACAGCACCTTGTCCGAGTGTGTTAATGGTTAGACAGTACAATAAAATAAGCAAATAAAAGATGATTTATACTATATATATATATATATATATATATATATATATATATATATATATATATATATATATATATATATATATATATATATATATATATATATATATATATATATATATATATATATATATATATATATATATATATATATATATATATATATATATATATATATATATATATTGGAGTAGAGTGGATTCTTATTTCTTGAAAGGCACATCAGAATGATACTCTCTATCACGAAAAGTTCCAAGACGGCCACTACACTGCAGCACATACAGCCACATAAACTTTTCTTATCACATGAAAGACTTCAAAGAAATTTTTAATAACAAATGGAAAAATTTTTCAATCTAAATCGCCAATTCGGTGCGTTTCCATTTTGTAATCATTCGTAAACAGTGCGCAGAGTGACGGCCATGGAACGCAAATCTGGGTTAGGGCAACCTTCCTCCATTCTTTAATCAATGGCCACTCACACCATGTGAACTGGGTTATGATATATCCGCCTAATTTCTTTGTTCTTGGAAACAATTATTCCTAATTTCCTGTTATCATATAATACTAAAGAGAATCTCCAAAACAATATTTCTTGTCTTAATAGATGGTCACATCTGCTACAGGAGTCCCTTCATGACTTGGGATAAATCTGATCCCTGCATGACAGTCACGTATTACAACACAGCACACCACAAGGACAACAGGCTCTTTGCAGCACACACACACACACACACACACACACACACACACACACACACACACACACACACACACACACACACATCAGCACCGCCTGTTCACATCACAGTGCTAACAACGCTAACACAACGCCACAACTTGGGCACAACACAGCGGGCTGTGAGAGAGGGGGAGTCACAAGGGAGAGAGCACCTCATTGATCAGGGCGTCGACACTGGCCGAGGTGACGTCAGCGGGGTCGGTGGGGAGCGCCGTGGCCTGTTGGCGAGAGGAAGGCAGTGAGGGGAGTGCGTGGAAGACTCGGAGGCGGAAGTGTGGTAGTAAAACTTCTCGGTGGAAGGGTTGCAGTCTGGCTTTCGGACCCCAAAATGATTTTTACTTGATCAACAGTAATGAAGCATTTAAATGACTGATGTATAAATAACGTGTCTCAGGAAAGATCTCTCACGAAAATTAAATCTATATTGATTTGATTTATAAACTCATTATTGAACTGTCAAATATCTTAAGATTCCAGACTTATGTAAGACTTAAAATCCACAGTCAGAATTTGACTTCAAGCAGATCGAGTAGCAATGATGCTGAAAGGTTCAGGTCGATAATGAGTGCCGACGAGGCCTCAAAGGGGTGATATGTAATGGCGCCGTCTTAGCACACCGACTCTCCTTCGCAAATTGTCTTATCGAGGTAGTGAGAACTTGATCAATTTCACTGGTTCACAGCGTAGTGAGATCTTTACAATAAATATACATATGTTGTGAACGGGAAAAATCCACACAGAGAATTTCTCTTTTACAGGCACTTTTACTCTGAACATTAAGCTGTCTTGGAAGTCACGCCTGCAGTGCTGTGCAGTGAAGGACCCGCCTCACCAGCGTGTATTTCTGGCCAGGAATTTCAGACGTCATGCAGAACCATGACTTCAGCTCAGGAACACATTTTCATCGAGACTAAATAAGCCGTATAACAGACAAAAAGGAGCAAATTTATTCATATGTCATTGGACGTGATAGAAAAAATATACGCTGGTGCCAAAGGTCCCTGTGATGTAAGTTGCCAAGGCGGGAAGCGACGTGAGTGGCGGTGGTGTACCTGTTGTGAGGCGGAGCGAGGCAGGGCGTCAGCGTTGGACGGGGTTAGTGCGTCGTGGAAGCTTAAGGATTCGTAACCATCAGCGAGACGCGGCGAGGGGCCTGCAGACGTGGGTCTCTCGAGGCTGTTCTTCTCTTCCCCGCCGGATGCCTGTTAGTAGCAGCCACAGGCGTAAGTTGAGGTTAAATTAGAAGTGAGGAGTAACCAGAGTGCATTGTTGTGACGGGAAATGTGGTGTGTGATGTGTCTGTGTGACAACGGGTGATTGTGGTCTACGTGGTGGTAAGGTGAATGTACATAATGAGGGAAGATGTGATGTGGGGGATGCGTCTAGTAAACTTAGAGATAGTTATTTAGTAAAATTGTCATTATTTCTTAAGTATTACTTTATTCCTGATTTGATCATTAAGTGACAATAAAATTTGTCTATTATAGTCAAATGCTTATAAAGAGGGAAACAAAATACAGCATGCAAAACTGAGAAACTAGTTAAAGAAACTTGAAAATAAAATAAAAATGTAAATGACTGAATGAAGAACTGAATAAAATACATGCAAAAAAGTAAAACAATAAATGAATACTTTAACAGAGAAATTAATACATTAGCGAAACAAGAAGTACAACATATGAATTATAGCAATTTGATGTAGATAAAATAGGTCCAGCGGTTGTATATTATAGCGAAGCAAGTTATGATAGGAGCTGCACGATGGAGGTGTCTACCACCCTTGTACTGTACCCTCGCACGTTTTTTGTGCTGATTACAAGAGTAGGAGGA
>NC_087152.1:1760000-1795000 GCF_035594125.1 Scylla paramamosain | reverse complement strand
TGACCGAGTGATATAATTTTTGTCAAATAAGAACTACTTGAAAAATTATATGACTGCGTTTAGAAATAAAAGTATGAGATAAAATGGGTGATAGCATGATAGGTGAGGTTCAGTGAGGTGTGCAGTGGGAGTAGGTGTGTAGCGTGTGATGTTGTGAAGCCAGTGTAGGAGATTCACCTGCGTCTGGCCAGGTTGAAGATTTTCTTGGAGCTGCTCGCTGAGGGACAGGTCTGGAGAGTCCGGAGGAGAGTAGAACTGTGCGTCAGAGGAGGAGAAGCTAAGGGGCGTGTACTGTCTGTCATGGGGAGAGTTAAGGCCCAAGGATGACCCTGAGGAGGCGGATCGCGCCATCTCTCCTCGGGTGTCTACAGGTGCGTTATGCCATGCTCTAGCGACCTGCAGGACTTCTTCCGGCGGTAATTCTTCAACTTTCTCAACAATGGGGAATTCTTCTGGGATGCCCTCTTGATATAAGCCTGCGTCAATGTCTTCTGATTGGTCATTGTCTTCAGGTTGGTCAATGTCCTCGAGTTGGACATTATCTTCAGGAGGAGCCGCTTGTTCTTTCACTTCCTCTTTAGGGATGTCCGCCTTTGTTGGATCTTCCACAGTCTCGTAACTCGGCTCGGCGTACACTGTTTCTGGGGCGGCAATATGGATGTCTGCTTTCTTAACCTCAGCCTGACTTTCAAACTTGACTTCCTCTTTGATTTCAGCCTTTTCAGCTTCCCCTTGAGCGACAGGCGGCAACTCGAGCACGACGGTTTGGGGCTCCTCGGCACGCTCCTCCCATGGGGTTGATGGTTTGTTGTACTGGACAGTAGGTATGTCTCGGGGCTCCACCGCCATCTCAATCACCGGAGGCTGGTCATCAGTGTATTGGCTACCAAGATCTTGATCAGCTACCTCATTAGTCCCCATTGTGGGGACGTCGTCTAAGGTGTTTGCAAAGCTTGGTTCATCCACCTCGCCCCGAGACAGAGGAGGAGACTTACTTCTCCTTAGCATGGGTTTCGGGCTTGGCGATTTGTCCTTATTTTCGTTAGTTTCATGATCGACATCTTGGTGCTCCTGGGCTTGTTGCTCGTCTACCAAACTTCGTGCAGGACTTGAAGCCTTAGATTTTGGTTTATGTTCGCTGTTGTTAGATTTTGATTTCTTATCTAGTTTTAGAGTGGCTTCAGACACCAGTGTGTCCACCAGAGTCCCATCAACAGAGTTCAGGGTGTGGTCACCCGACAGGCTGTGGCGAGGCTGGTGGCCGGCGTCTGAGGAGGTCGTTTCGGAATCATCTTCATAGGATCTCCTGTCCTCTGCGGGGCTTCGGTGTCGAGGTGTTTGGCGGCCCGGCGTCCTCGCTCGTTCCGAATGGTTCCGACCCCTATTCTTGAACCGGCTTACACTTCCTGTAACATACAGGAAACACGGTTTTAGGTTTTTTCATTAAAACTCAAACGGAAACAAATGTATTTATTTAGCAGATGGTTATTGACAATGCAAAATAAACACGGTATAGAAAATTGATATAACAATAAAGTTACACTGACACTAACATTAAGATATCCTATAAATCCGTATTGATTTAATATATGCTGTGATGCACAGGATTACATATTTTGTTCTCCAGTCCTCTGCAGAACTTTTTTCCCACCACTAAACGCAATAAACACATGGATAAGATCAGTCCTTCCATCTAAGTTTACCTTCTTTCTTGCGCGAGGTTCTGTCTCTGCCCTTGTCATTGTCCTTGCCGTTGACACCATCGTAGTCGTTGCCCTTCCGTCGGGAGGACACCCGCAGGTCACGCATGTGTCGCTCGAGTCGCTCTTCCTCCTCTCCTTCACTCTCCGAGCCAGAATCTGAGGCCGAGCTGTCTCGTCGCCGGGACTTTTTCTTACTCTTACTCTTGTTGGAACTCGAGATCTTGCTGCGATTTTCACGCTTGCTGTCCTTAATACTGAAGGACAAATTGCTTTTCACCACTCCGCTGTCTTGGTTGTCATAGTCAGACACGTCTTTATCGTCCTCTTCGTGATCAGTTCGTCGGTCCCGCCGTCGCTCTGATCGGCGTCTCTCGCTGCCGCGACGGCTGGCACGACCGTTACTTGTTAAAGTCTTTGAGCACATGCCGCAGGTTCGCGTCCCGCCGTTATTGATGAACGTGCAGTGGTCACACTGCCATGCTAGACTGTTGCCTCCGCTGTGAGCAGACTTAGTTTCCCGATCATCAACGTAGTCAGCATCATCACTAACGGAGGAAGATCGGCTCTCCTCACTTTCCTCTGACCGTTTTGCTTTGCGGTTACGACTACGGCGACCACTGGCATCAGCTGCACTGAATGAACGAGACTTAGTGGATTTGTGTGAGCGATGGGAGGAAGAGCGGACTGAGGGGGCAGGAGAGGACGGTACTTTGCCAAAGGTGTGCATGGAATCTGGTATTGATACGTTAAGACCCATGGGAGCACCCATTGTGGGCATGACCATATGTGGGTGGTACCCAGGATAGTAGCCCGGGTACATGGGCATGTGATGGTGGACGTGAGGTGGTGGTGCAGCCCACGGGTAACCTGTCATGTCACTCCCCACCGATGAAAGATTCATGGACAGGTTGGAAGCAGTACGTTTCATCCCACCGGCGCCTGAATGCCCAGGGTAAGCCGAAGCCGCCTGGCACATTTCACACGGGGCGCCCCACATCATGCCGCCGCCGTAGCCCATCATGTTCAGCTGCTGGAAACTGTTGGCCTGTTTGGGGAAAAGAAGAAAAACGTTAGTTTTCTTATAAATAAAGAGACTGATTAGTACTACTCAGTAAGCTGACATTTTTTTTTAACGCTTGTGTGTGTGTGTGTGTGTGTGTGTGTGTGTGTGTGTGTGTGTGTGTGTGTGTGTGTGTGTGTGTGTGTGTGTTAACGCACCCCATGAGTGCCATTAAAAGCCTGAGGTGGTTGTTGCTGACTCAGTGTGTTCAGATCACACACGGAGGCGGAGGACACCATGCCCCGTCCCATCGTGGTTCCGCCGCCCCTTCCTCCAGGAATGCCGGCGTAGCTGCGGCGAGGGGTGACGCCCGAGAAAACTGACATATCTGCAGGGGTGTGACCAGGAGGACACGTGGGTCCCGAGGGCACCTCCGTGGTGACAGATGACTCGCCCGTACCAGGCTGGGCGGCCATCACCTGCGCCCACTGGTCATCAGAAATACTGTGGGAGCGTGTGCGTGGTGGGGGCTTAACTGTCTCTGCCTCCCACCCCACTCCGCCCGGCGTGGGCTCCACCATGGACGTCTGTGGGACACCAAAGTGGAGTGAGGCACACTAGCTACAAAGGGGACCTGCGGGAGCTGCTCGGTGGTCTGTTCCTGGTCAAGCACACGTCACAACTCTTTTGGACTAGAGACAAAACAACGCATCAATGCAGACATGTCAATTATGGATCTAGTACTGAGAGGATTATCATCTACTGCTAGGGGAAAATTTTAGAATTAGTAGATTGTCTATAAAGAGAAGATTTTGGCTTCTGAATCCTATGAGGTAACTTGAAATTTAACTAAAATACAACCCACACATACACACATCTTATCAACACAGACAATCACAGGCAATCTTAAGTTATCTCTAAGTAAACTGATAACGATACTATGATAAAACCAAACCTGATGCAAACAAGCCATACAATCCTTGCTACATTCTTTGTGACCCCCTACTAAGGCTTCAGAAGGAAACAAACAGCCGCTGAGCAGGTCTCACAGAATACTGTATGAAATACCTAGGCTATAAAGTATTATACTACCATGCACAATACTGTTAACTATTCATCAGGCACCTTTGGGGGGCAGACGTGTCCTTCCTCCTGTGGGACGGATGAAAATGGAATGCATAAAAATATTCAATGAAGATGAACTCTTTACATGACAGATGGGAATAAGTAAAGATGTTTTGTATTTTGCTAAGGTCGTTCAGCAAAACTTAAAAAGAAATCAATAACTTTTGTACATGCAAAGTACTACGACAAGCTGGAAGGGTTATACGACTCATACAAAGATAAAAGTACTAACAGCCAATTTTTTACGCCTATTTCGGTTTCTGCGGCGGATGACGGCCGGGAGGGAGCTGTCTGGGGTGAGGGAATCATCACTGTAGTCTCGCGTCTTTTTTCCAACTTCTTCCGGCGGAGAGGTTTCACCTCTTACGTTCGCGTTGTGAATCATCAGCTTGGCCTTCACTGTGTCGTCATAGTCTGTGTACTCTGCTTTCCCGTTGGTGATAGGAAGGCGGCCATTTATAAAATGAGGCTTTTCAATCCATTCCCCTTTCACTGGAGCAAAGGTGTGCTGAGGCAGGTAGCCGCAGGTCGCAGATCGCCTCAGGCCGAGGGACGAGTCTGGATATTTGGCGCTTCCCATGCTGCTACTCGGCGAGAGTGACAGGAAGCCATGGATCACAGGGAAGGAGCCCATGTTGCCGCCTGTTCCGTTGGTATAGTTCAAGTTCTTGACAGCACAGTCAGTGCAGGGACATTTACCCCACATGTCCCCGCGATACAACACCAGCACACTGCTTTTTAGTCCTTTCGCCCCTGTGCAGTGCGGTTATTGGTCCCAGTAATATATATCACACTTTCTGCTGCTACCCTACATGCGTTTTCTTAAAAATGTTTGTCAAAACAAACTCTGAAAAAAAAAGACAAGAGTAAAATTTGTGTATTTTCCTAACAATAAAAATGCGGAAGCACGTCAACACCAGTCCCGCATCTGGTCGCCTCGCATCCGGCACATGGCTGGCCCGGAGACACTAAAACAAACTACACTTATTTATAGTTTGTTTGGTCTGGGCTCCCAATATTACTATTTTTCTTGACTCTTGTTGACAGCAAACTGTGATTACATTCTAAAGTTCTTTTTCTTCTTACAGTTTTCATTATTCTCACTTGGCCACCTTTCGCGGTGTGTGGCCGCCACGGGGCGTTGCTCGCCATATTTAGTAATGTCGTGAGGTACTACTACGTGAGCACAGCTGCCACCCGCTGTCACGAACTGCTGAGATACACTTGTTAGGAGAGACAGGCACCGTTATGAACAGTTTTCCATGCCAGATCATCAGACTTGATAGTGCTCAATAATACTTTTCATAATTAAGTGCCTTTCTCATGAAATAAAAATAAAATGAAATGAAATGAAATAAAATACTCTTAACTTTTAAACCATAAGGCAAACCACATACGAATAGTAAAAATGAGAAAATCTACCAGAACCAATAAAGCAGACTTAAATGATGACACATCTTGAGAAATATGAATAATGAATTTTCGATATGAATTGATAGAGCCTTCGAAGAAGACGAGCACCTCTATATTAGCTTTGGAAACACTAGCATCAACTATATAGGGAAAGCGGAGTTCAAACAGACTTCTATCTCTGGCGGGGAACAAAAGGCTAATTATGCCCCCGGCGGCTCACCTGAGCCAATTTTCCATAGTTGACTGAGGCTGTTTTTGATAGTTGCTACCTTTCCTTGCTTAAATATTACATTTTTTTACAAATTGTTTACATAATTATCGTAAACTTCGTGTAATCAAGTGAGTTTGTTCGTATCTATACTTTGACAGCTCACTCACGTCGTCCAGTGTGTGTGTGTGGGGGGGGGGTTATATTACAGAAAAATGATAAAAACTGTAATTATAATGATATGAAATTCAACGCTCAATTCAACATCACAGCCATCGCCGGCAGGGTACTGGTGTAAGTAGAAGGCAGTTTTTGTGTGTGCAGTCATCCCTCGTCACTGAACTCTGAGATGACTGAACGAGGTTTATTTTTACGACAGATATCGTGGTAGGGGCAGCAGCAGGTGGCCATCAGGTAGCCTTAGCACTCCGTTAGTGTTGACGGTAGAGGTACAAGCGGCCACTGGTCTGGTGGCTCGTGGGTGCTGTGTTAAGGTCAGAAGGTATCGCCAAGCACCAGGCTCTGCCTTCCTCTTTCCCTTACAACTTTCATCTGGCACCTTAACTATGACTAATAATAGATGATTTACACCTGTTGCTCGTGCCCTCAGCCAACAGCTAGGTGGTTGGTGTGTGACTCAATCCTCCTCGCGAGCAGACCTGCGGGTAATGTTCTTTTACTCCCGTAGTTTTTACTGTATTCAAAAATATCTAACGCCGAGCCACAAGATGGAAACGCGCCCAGTAGTTCAGTTCCGTGTCTCCGCTCGCATCGGTTGTCAAGATTATTACAGCACAAACACCGTTTACTATTACACTTTGAGAGTATGTTTCATGCTTCATATGATAAATAAATAAATAAATAAATAAATAAATAAATAAATAAATAAATATATATATATATATATATATATATATATATATATATATATATATATATATATATATATATATATATATATATATATATATATATATATATATATATATATATATATATATATATATATATATATATATATATATATATATATATATATATATATATATATATATATATATATATATATATATATATATGTGTGTGTGTGTGTGTGTGTGTGTGTGTGTGTGTGTGTGTGTGTACAGTACTACATGCTGAAAGTTAGCGACGCAAAAATCACCGCGAGCTGAACACAGGTGGAAAACAGCGCAGAGTGAACTGGGCGCTCGAAATAAATTATATCACTGATAGCTTTTCTTGTTCAGCTGGCTCTGGTGACTGTGATGGTGACAAGCTCTGATTAGAATAATGCGACTAGTGTTCATAAAGATAAGACTTGACAACCATTCTTTTTTTACAAGACCTATGAATGTATTTCTTCAGAGTCATCTAATTGGTACACAAGGAACGTGCGGTTCGTTCCTCCAGCCATCCTCCACAAACATTAGACCGCCGCGAGGACCAACGTGACTTAACGCTCTGCCAATTTAATTCACTGCTATTCTGGTAATCTACGTTCACTTTTAGTCAGACTCTGCTGGAAAGTATTTCAGTTTTCCTTTGCATAACAAACTGTTTTACACCAATCACGCAGCACACGAGGCGGGGCAGCACCGCCAGGCGAGGGCACGAGTAGAGTTCGAGGCAGAGTTCAAGGTCATCCCAAGACGGTAAGTTTTTCAGGTGCAGTAAGTTGTCCAGGTACAATGAGGCGCCGTTGTTCGCCTCCTCCTCCAACAGCTGTGCTGTGGCTTGAGTACCGTCTCTTCATAAGACAAGTTGAGGCTTCCGTCTACGTTGATTAAGCCTGAGGCCGTGTGTGATCCGGCGTGAGGACTCTCTCTCCTGCCTCCGCCGGCACTACCACGGCAATAATGCGGTCGTCTCTCAGCGGCTCCACCAGCGACAGATTCAAGAAGGCGCCACACTGTCACTTAGTGCCTATATTGGAACACTAACCAATGTCTATCAAATTTGGAAAACACTGTTATTATTTGATGAGTTACATGTTCGTTGCAAAATGCCATTGATTACTCCGTGAACGGAAAGACTGACTTAATTACACGTACAATTAGTCTGCACGTGAGACACCAAAAGAGAAATCTAAGTGGCAACTCGCTACCTGGTTGGCAGCCAAAGACAGCCGAAGAAGGGGGAGGGAGGAAGGAAAGGGGGTCCTTTAAGGAAAGTGCCAGAGGTCTTCGCTCCACACTCCTCGCTCTCTTCCACCATCACACACAGCAACCGGAGGCAACGAGGTCTGTGTTTCACTTAGCTGTCAAGGCGTGTTATTAGTCCAGCAAGTCTGCCCTCCCCTCAGCAGCCACGCAGCGACCGCGTGAAGAAAAGTGGGACATTATCCTCCACCACCTGACATAACGTGCCTTCAGTTGGAGCTCAGACAGGGCAGAGGTGGGAAGTAATCTCATCTATTTAAATTTGGCTTCTTCGTGAAACATAGAATCCTAACAGGACATATGAGAAACCCGTCATTATGAAGCCAAGTGATACCAGTTTGTGCCAAAATATAATTAAGATAACTTTAATGGTAATATTTTTAATGGTAATATCTGTACAAGCGAAAAAATAATATATATATTTTTTCGATATTACAGGAAATAAGACAGTGGCATATATTATATGTGAGACGACCAACAATTTTCATCTCATGTAACAGACAACAGTGACCTTCAGTAGCACTCATCTTCAGTTATTGCGTCCGCCAAAACCAATCACTCTGTGTGACGTCCGAACAAAACTGCTTGGTCTGTAGCAAGAAAGCAAATAACAGCAGCAGATCTGACTGAGTGTTTGGTTGTCCTCGTTATTATTATCACTGTCCTCTGCTTCTCCGCTACTAAAAGAAAAAAAAATCTATCCAGAAAAGCATCCTGATGTACATGTAAACACATTTAAACAAGAACAAAGCTGTGCAGAAAGCAATATTATAAGACTGGAAGTACGAAGTGTTGCAATGTGAACAAACTGTCTCTATAAAAAAAAAATGATACTGATCTCTCGTTATCGTGAGAAAGAAAAAAAATAATAATGTCAGGACTGCAGTGTAGCACCGAAATTTATGGTTTTATTCCGCGGTAAGGATGAACCTCAGAGGTGCCACGGAACAGCAGTAGTGAGGGTCACGTTTCCAGACGCGTGCCACGTGTGCAGATCTAAGAGAAACTTCTTTACCCACGCGTGTATTGTAAATATCCCCATATTATTATACAGCATACGATTTTGACCACTGATATAAGTTTCACCACTATCCTCATTTCAGTCAGTCAGTAGTCAGTCAGTCAGTCTGTGTAGGTATCCAGCGAATGCACACACACACACACACACACACACACATACTTAAACACTATAATGCTGCTTTTCACTACTCCCAGTGACGTCTGTGGCGGGTGCTCCTCTGGCTACAATACTCGTACTTCCCTGCCATGAAAGAAATCCTGAACTGAGTTTTTTTTTTATTTTCTTTCCTTTTTCATTATTAAACAAAACCATTTATAGAATTATGGCATGCAATGGAAGATATCGGTTTTTTTTTTTTTGTGTCGGCTCAAAACAATGAAGTATTTTGATCCTATATAGAAGAACATATTAAAATAACCAGTGAGAACCATAAATCATTTATATTTTTTTAACTTTGAACCACAATTATCGTCTTTCGAACTTAACCATTTTAATTTTCACACACACGGAGGCCACAAAACACAGCGCAGAGGGACAACAAGTACAGTAATCTGGTAACGCCTGGGCATGGTGACCACCTCGCCGTCATGAGTGACACACAAGTGCTTGACGCACCGCCGCCTGTTGCAGGTGTCGGGACAGGGTCAGGTGCAGCGGGCGCAGCCTGTCTATTTTGATCCAAGGTCCCGGGACGCGCGCCGGGCGCCCTTGAGTAACAATAAACTTTCCCACATTCTGCACCGTTTTCACAGCGGCTGAGTGTACCGGAGCTAATGGGGCACTACTTTACTCAGTATTTGAAAGAACAAAATGCCCGTAAGAATAATGATCAAAGACAGACTCTTGTAAAAGTATACACATATGGTATCTTATGTGTTGTTTATATGTAGCATTTTTGTTTATATGGATACTGATATGAAGAAAACCAGTGAGAAATCCCTGTCATACTACTGCCAAGATCAGCCTAACGACGCTGAAGGTGCACGTGATGATCAGACGTGATGCCGGAAATCAGACAGACACATTCATAACACAAATTAACACGGTATTTTCTTCCTTGTATGTGCATCTCGTAAAAACATAAGAAAGGCGGAAGCAGAGGAGTTCGCAAAAAGGGGAAGAGAGAAGAAACAAGAGAAAGGGTTCAGGGAGGGAGAGATGGATGAAAGAGGAAAAACATGCGGTAACATCACACGGTAGTTGTAAGAAGATAACGGTTACAGACAAAACAATTACATTTCAATGTAAGAACAAAGAGAGGCGGCAAAAATAACATGAAATGACAGAGGAAATAGCAGAACAACAAAATGCTTGAAGGAAGAGCCAACGTTGTGAGTTGCGTATAGGCATTTCCTTGGCCACTCCCTGACTCTCGGCGCGGCGACAACTCAGTGAGGGAGTACTGGTGGAGAGACAGACACACCGCCAACATCCCCTCCCCCCCTGCTTCCGCCCAACCCGACCCAACAAGCGTGAAAAACTGAGTCTACAAAGAAACTGGGGGAAAAAAAGCGACTGGGAATCCTCTATAAAAAGTAGGGTAGGACAAAATACGAAGCCAGACACCGCAGACAGAGAAAAGGTGTAGGAGACTGAGGTGAGGGGGAACCACCAACGTTATTTCCTTACCAAGGTTTCGGAGTTCATAATTTCTTCTGTTTAAAAACGTATCCAAATGAAAAGGGTAAGCATATGTTTCCCTGTGATCGAAAATGTTGGAATAGAAAATGAAAATGTTGGAATAGAGCTATGAACGAAAAAAAAAAAAAAAAATAATAATAATACAGAAAAAAATAACATCGAAATTCTATTACCATGAGGATCTCTATCGTTTATCGAAAGTTCTTGTAGTGTGACTTCACGATTCGTGTGACTGTTGTAGTACAGATGTACTGATGAGATGCGCCAGGTAAACCTTTTATCACTATGGTGTTAGTTATTATGTTCAAAAACAAAATATGCATACAAGAATTTTATAGACGATTGTATATCTATTCAGTTTTTTCCTGCAATCACTCAATATACGTATTTGGTATCCATGTGAACATTTGTACCGCTTCCCTCTGAAGTGTCCATAAGTAGGAAAAAAATAACATTAATTTGGCAAAAAAAAAAAAAATATCTGGATGAGAAGGGTAGCTTGATAGAGTGTAGCAGTCATGGACGTGCACATTAAATTAAATATCCGGATAAAGGGACAGACTTAGGAAAAATAACAAGAGATAAGAGTTACTCCTGTTGTTTTATGTTTTTTACTTCCTAGTCTTCGGTGTTGCACAAGTTATATGAAAACAACTATGAATAATATAAAAAAGCTACGGGTAATAAATATACTTGTGCAATGCACTCCCTTTGACCACGAGGCTGATGCGACGCCCCAGTGGTGAGGCGACGGTGGTTATATAAGGAAAGAGTTTTGTGTGTGCCAGCCGTCACGGCAGCTCCGTCCGGAGCCCCCTCACCCCTATCCGCGGCAGGCGAGTATCGCTTGGGTCTTAGGAAACGCCATTTCATATTTCACATGAAGATGTAACTATTCTTTTTTCTGCTGCCTTCTTGTTAACTAAGCTTGATCACTTCGTAGCTTTTCTATTGGAGGTTTGACGAAATAATCCTGTCGCATAAATCTTAGGAAACTGATATCAATTCTTCTCGTGAAGCTAAATCGGTCCATTTTTTTCCTCTTGCCTTCTTGTGAACTATACTCTATTCATTGCTACTTTTCCTTTGAAAGCAATACTAATCATGTGGCCTTAAAAGAGAGATAAGAGGTGACCTTTGCATAGGTCAACGATCCAGCTTCACTTGTACCGCTTTCTGATACCCTTGTCGATTTCAATAGTACGAACTCAATCTTATGTCTCCTTCCTTATCAGCTTTAAAAATAGTCAGATAAAATATCTAATGCAGTTTCTCGTTCAGTCAGCCTCTTTTCCAACTGATCACTGCGGTAACAGAAAATGAAAAAAAAAATGAAAACTGAAAACTGAAAAAAAAAAATATATCATAGCGATACACAGAGCTAGACTTCCTTTGTGTTGCAAGACGTGAAGAGGATGAAGATGAATGAAGGAACGACGGCGAAGAAGGGAAGAGGAGAGAGGAAATTCTCTCTCTCTCTCTCTCTCTCTCTCTCTCTCTCTCTCTCTCTCTCTCTCTCTCTCTCTCTCTCTCTCTCTCTCTCTCTCTCTCTCTGAGCCAGCAAAAACAAAGCACTTTTCTTTAAGGTACACCAGAGACGGTGGCGGTTTACTGTCTCCAGTCCAAGTGGCAGGTGTGCCTGTGACGCATTTGTATGGGAGCACTCACAGGTCTCAGCTATTTATGTCTCCAATCTATACCCTCCCATTTGTATTCAGTGCCCTGCTAGTGATCAAACTACTACTCATTGGCATCACCACTCGTTCAGACAGCGAAGATCCTGCAGCAGCGTCAAAGGCGATAGCAGCAGTGTGGACGAAGAGAGAACAAGGAGACACTCAGGTGGAGAGAGAGAGAGAGAGAGAGAGAGAGAGAGAGAGAGAGAGAGAGAGAGAGAGAGAGAGAGAGAGAGAGAGAGAGAGAGAGAGAGAGAGAGAGAGAGAGAGAGAGAGAGAGAGAGAGAGAGAGAGAGAGTGGAGGGGTTTCTTTGTTTATTTTAGTTCGTGGTGTGTGTGTGTGTGTGTGTGTGTGTGTGTGTGTGTGTGTGTGTGTGTGTGTGTGTGTGTGTGTGTGTGTGTGTGTGTGTGTGTGTGTGTGTGTGTGTGTGTGTGTGTGTGTGTGTGTGTGTGTGTGTGCATCTGTCTGTCTGCTGGTTTGTGTGGTGTATACACACAAGGACGCTGGCTTGTTCGTGTGCCAAAGTGCACGTGCTTTATTTTCCTACAGCAATATATCCTGTTATTTGTTGACATTTGTTTTTCAGAGGAGTTCAGAGTTGAAATATGTATTCCTTTGCAGAAAGAAGGCAGAACGAAAACGTTCGTGAGGTAAGCTGATACGAAAATGAAAACACCTTACTCTCTCTCTCTCTCTCTCTCTCTCTCTCTCTCTCTCTCTCTCTCTCTCTCTCTCTCTCTCTCTCTCTCTCTCTCTCTCTCTCTCTCTCTCTCTCTCTCACATCTTGAATGACATATGTAGGAGTCTATCTAGCACTAAAAATAAATCATATGTTTATATAAACGTATGATGGATTCTTTATATATATATATATATATATATATATATATATATATATATATATATATATATATATATATATATATATATATATATATATATATATATATATATATATATATATATATATATATATATATATATATATATATATATATATATATATATATATGTTTTCTATGGACAGGGCTGTTCGACAGTAATGGCTGGGACATCTGTCTTATCAATCCTTATCGGAATCTTTCATTTGTCGTCATCGTCGGTATGTCGTCGCTGTGTTGTTTGGGTATTGGTGGTGATGGTGGACGCGGGTCTGTCGTCGCCTTGTGCCGCTATACTTTCTCGCACTTAACGGACCATGACCAAGGACTCGGGAGCCAAGGATAAGACGGCTAGGCGATGGCAGAAAGTGTTAGTGATGACACCAGTAAGAGAACAACAATAGTGGGAAAGAGATCTTCCGTCAGATCACTAGCACAACCTTCCTAATCAACGAGCACTAGCTGGCCCACGTAAGCTCTAATATTGGGTGCCGCTGCTGCCTGCGGGACGGGCGTGTGAGGCCCGCAGAGAACCATCGCACTGGCTGTCACAGAGACCCTTAGTGCTGATTGATGGGGTCGTTTTAGACAGTCGGAAGAATTTTTTTCAAGGTGAATAACAAGTTTCTTCGCCAGAAAAAAAAAAAAAAAATCTTGCCACTTTAAACTGTTTCCTGCTCTCATGTGACATATGAATTGGTGTACATATAATCTTAAATTCAATGCTATATCTGAGGTACTGTGTCTCATATACTACACTGTTTGGTACATTTAGCAAGAAAACATTTGATAAACGCTGTAGTCTGTGGCGCTTCACGTCTACAGAGTCTTCCCGGTGACCGGTTTTCAAGGACACGACGATCCTGGACCGGGAGGAGGCTGTGTATCAAATTGGACGCCGCAGCCAAGGCAAAGACAGGGTATACACCAGATGCGCGCTTAATATGGCTTGTAAAATAATGAAGTGTTCGGCCCACGCACGTGTTGCCTCCGTTGTCGCCGCCGCTGCCGCCGCCGCCAGCAAAAGTACCTCCACATTTATCGCTATCACGGTTGTCTCTGCTCCTACCAACACTGGTACCATCAATGAGAGAGAGAGAGAGAGAGAGAGAGAGAGAGAGAGAGAGAGAGAGAGAGAGAAAGAGGAGAGAGAGAAAGAGAGAAAAAAAAGAAAGTGAAAAATGAGTGGAGAGAGAGAGAGAGAGAGAGAGAGAGAGAGAGAGAGAGAGAGAGAGAGAGAGAGAGAGAGAGAGAGAGAGAGAAAGAGAGAAAGAGGAGAGAGAGAAAGAGAGAAAAAAAAGAAAGTGAAAAATGAGTGGAGAGAGAGAGAGAGAGAGAGAGAGAGAGAGAGAGAGAGAGAGAGAGAGAGAGAGAGAATATAGAGAAGCAAAGAAAATTATGGAGACGTGAGGTACACTATGAGATGAGAATTTGGCGAAGGGCAGGGCGAGTGAGGTGCCCTGAGGTTGCCAAGTGCCAAAACTAGCCCCAGGCCCCAGTATGGCACTCTGCCACCCGTCACAACCTTTCCGCCTCCTGCTGGCGCCAGAGGAGGTGACACTCAGAAGTTACATCGCCGACATTCAGACATTCGATCACAAAACTTACCCAATCGATCAGTGTGAAGCACGATACGCTAAATGTCGCCGAGTTACAATCGTGTCTAGGAAAGTTCTTATTCCCACAAAAACTGAAACTCTACCACGTCAAACCCTAATGATAAAAAAAAGCAAACAAACATTGCAATGCCTAATTACTGACCATAAAATTATCCTGTACGGCTGCGAAGTTCTAAATTATTGTCAGATGGTATATACGTCAGTCAACGTAATTCTAAACAATGTCTCCACATTAATAACACATTCATACACTACGGTATTATTGGGAAGATTTGTATTAATCAACATACAAGTTTTTGTAATAAAGACAAAATTTTGGGAGAGTCACAAGATTCAAGCACACAAACGTGCCACACACAGAGGACAGCGGCAACCAGACCCAGCACAGCCACAGGTCTGGGCCAAACCTTCAACAGTATCATATACTGACGACCCAGCTGATGTCACCTGCCTCTTTGTGCCTCGTCGGCCTCACCACCCGTCTGCACACCGTCCCATTGACAGGGTTTTATTAGATCTCTTATCAAAGCGTCTTGTTTTTTTTGTTTTGTCCTAGATACAATCTAAAGTGTCCCTGCTTCACATTCCTCCTCCATCCTGCCATCTTTTAAGGTCTTGTCTGTTGCTGTTATTACAAGTAATGAACTGGATGGGAAAGGCACTTCAAACTCACACACACAAACACACACAAACACACACACACACACACACACACACACACACACACACACACACACACACACACACACACACACACACACAGAAACGCACGCGCGCGCGATAGAAAGGAATAACAAATTTAGCCCGTCATTTCCGGAGAGAGAGAGAGAGAGAGAGAGAGAGAGAGAGAGAGAGAGAGAGAGAGAGAGAGAGAGAGAGAGAGAGAGGTGGGGGGGTGAGGAGAAGAGTGAAGACTTCGTGAATATGATGCAGATTAACAAATAAAGAAGTATGGACACAGCGAAGGCAAGCATCGGTGTATGCTGCTCCCATCAGCCATTCCCTGCAGCACTGCCTTCGCAGCATTTTTTTTTTTATAAGACAGAGCAAAGGACTCAGTTGTCATTAGGATACATCATATCTGTCAAGTCTTGTTCGCTTCAGTTCCGTAAGTGATTGAAGAGATGAGCTGCACGGGTGCTGGGCGAATAACGATTTTCAGTCACCTTGTATCACTGTGTAGCCTTCTAAGACTCGACGACATCACGGAGAGTTTGATAAACGCTGGATAGTAAGGAACAGATTGGGCAAAAAGATAAAATGAAGCTTCTTTAGGTAATCCAATCTTTACGTGCCTAGATAAAGGTTTAGGGAACACATTTCCTTTCCCTCCCCCTTTAGACGAAGGAAAAAAAAATATGTACTTCTCTTCTGAACAAACACTGACTACAAAGACAGGGGATAACTTAGGATCTAGTCTAAGATAAAGGAGTGGTGCTTCGTTATGTCAAATTAAAATCTTACCAATACCTAGAATCCTCTCACATGTCACGGTCACTGTGTACCATGACTACTGGTATGTGTGTGTGTGTGTGTGTGTGTGTGTGTGTGTGTGTTTCTGTGTCTGCGTATACGGGCGAGCATGTAAACGAAAACAGTTACACTGATAAAAGGATGAGAGAGAGAGAGAGAGAGAGAGAGAGAGAGAGAGAGAGAGAGAGAGAGAGAGAGAGAGAGAGAGAGAGAGAGAGAGCTTTGAGGGGAGTTAAAAGCATGGGCTCGGTTATTTCCCCTCACTGTCGCTCATCGGGCCTCACGTGTTGGATCTGCTGTGGTGAATATATTTTTGTTGGTGTGGGTGAAGGCCCAGAGGAGCCGCACCAACAAGTATGTTATGTTCAGGAAATCTAAACATCACACTTCTTTTTTTTTTTTTTTTTGCATTCCCTAATGGTCATTGGCACTTGGGGCGAGAGAGAGAGAGAGAGAGAGAGAGAGAGAGAGAGAGAGAGAGAGAGAGAGAGAGAGAGAGAGAGAGAGAGAGAGAGAAATACCAGGCGGATGAGAAAAGCCGTTGAATATAATGATAAACAAATCCCGCCAGCAGTCACTCGCGGGATGCGATAAAAGGGAGCCGCTTGAGGGTAGCGAGGCATTGTCACGGCATTCCATACTAGCAATGCCACTATGTAATGATCAGCTACTAAATACTGTCGAAGGATTTTTGTGAATCTAAGACTTAATTAAATCCATACAGGTAATAAAATAGTTGATTGCAGTGTTCTTTCTTTGCTCTCATCCTCTCTACAACAACGGATGTAAGGAAAAAGACAATGCATGCAACAGTATAGTGCAGATGGATCAGGCACTGCAGCAGGAACAGTAGCCGTAAGTAGCACCAACAGCAGCACACAACAAGCCGCACAGTAATCCAATATTATAATATTTGATGAAGACGTGGCGACGCAATGACGCTTGGAAAATGTCACACACACACACACACACACACACACACACACACACAAGTTGAGTATTTTAACATCCTATTTCTGGCCACTATCAAGAGTCCAACATCCATTCCAACGTGATTGATTCCAAGAAATAGTCGTTTGACGTGGAGGATGTGGTGGGAGTGTGTGGAAGTGACTGATTGGTAAGGCGAGGGGAGTAAAGGGAGCGTGGGATGGAAGGGGGAAGGTGAGTGACACCCGGCAGAGAGAGGGAGGGAAGGTGAGTGAAGTAAAGATGGTGAGGGCGTGGCAATGTTTTTGTGTTAGGAGTCGCAGGAAGCGCCGAAAGGATCTGGGATTTCTTGGTCATCACACACACACACACACACACACACACACACACACACACACACACACACACACACACACACACACACACACACACACACACACACACACACACACACACACACACACACATACACACACACACACACACACACACACTCAGAATCAATACGTGAAAAAAGGTCAAACTGGGACAATCCATGCAACGAAAACCACAGCATTTTAAGGGTGATCTTCAGGAAGCCCAACTCGTGGAGCAAAATTAGTGAATACATAAATCATCTAATATTTGTAGGACACTAACATAATTTCGAAAAAAACTAACAACTACACCGTGACCTCAAAAGGGCAAGACTGAAATAAGGTTTTCGATGAACAGGAGGAACAAAAATAATTTGTACCAACAGATAAGGAAATGCCACTGACAGTGAAGATGAATTTTTTAGGTTACCAGCAAGAATAGCTACATGAGGAATGGAAGGTAAGTCTATAATTAAAGGTAAGTCTATAATTAGTTAAAGGTAAGTCTATAATTAGTTAATGTTGTAACCAAATTGAACCAACAAACAGCAATTTAAAAAAAGTACAAAAAAAGAGCAATGGAAGGTTAATACTGGGAATAACTCAAAGCTATGAAAAAAGTCAACATAGATCAGAGAGCACACCAAGGGAAATTTCACAGTTACTAAATGAATGAGAAATAGAAGTGGCTGGGACATGGGGTCAGAAAAGCAGAACACGCAACAAATAACACATCAAATAGAAACCAAACTTTTTTCTTGTAAGAGAGGCGCTGGTTAAGGGCAACAAAAAGAGTGAAGAAAGTGTCAGTCCCAAAAGAAAAGACAAGAGGATCACTTAAAACGGATCCCATAACTTGCGCAAGATTATATTCATGCACGAGTACGCACAACTTTGCTCTCAGGAACGACGCCACTGGTTTCGCTTCTTTTAACACGAGTATGATTGATGGTGCCATTTATGTCCCTATAAAGAGCTGGACATTATCCATATCTCATGCAGCTATCTAAAAGTATTAGTCAACAGGAGCCCGTTCATAGGTTCACGTGTTTCCTTTATATAAAACATGCACGCTTATCTGCTTCTACGAGATCCTGGACAAACATTGTGTCTCCTTTTAATATATGTTACTGTAATTTTTTTTTTTACTCTCTCAATATGATAAATATACAACTGAATGAACTTGAAATTTTGCTTTAAGTTATGCTATAATACCAGACAAGTAACAGTGAAAAAATAGATGGATGAAGGGAATAATGTTTCTTCTTTATACAGCTTCATGCATCTTTACGAGATTGTAACCTTGTTTGGAAGGGGAAATGAAACGGCTTGATTTACATCCTACACTCCCGTTCGTACGTAAAACACAGGCGGCTGCTGGCATGGCGTCAACCAGCGGGAGGCGGCGGCGGTGGTGGTGGTGGTGCCGCAGGCTGATGTTTGGCGTAACAAAGTACACTCTTAGATCTACGAAAGGTTAAGGCAATATATTTACTTCCCTAATGGATGAAAGTACAAGTAGAAGAAGAAGAAGAAGAAGAAGAAGAAGAAGAAGAAGAAGAAAACGGTAACCCCAAAGGAGAAAATGTGTTTAGTCCTTAAGTCAGGCCGCACCGCCACGCGCCCGTCACGAGCCCATTACCTCCCTCGCCTCTAATGTGATCCCCGTCGTTACTGTCGGAGAGAGGGATGAGTGGTGTCTCCCTCAAGCCGTGAAGGAAATCTAAGTTTCAAAATCTAACGTAGCTGAAAATATATTCGTAGGATTTTGTGTACAAGAGGGACACACCTGCATTCCTAGTGATCTCTGCACCCTTCCATATGCTCTTTGGTCGATTTCGGCGTGCATATGTGTCATACATAAACACGTCATAAGGAAGTTTATTCCTCCCATTAGTAACACGACGACACGTCAAAGATACGTTTAATTAAATTTCTAGTTTAATCCCACTGGACACCTGTGGCTATAAACGCCTTCCGTTGCAAGCTCGAGTGATGACTTCACCGCCAGATGCTGCGTTACATTCTTGTCTTGAACATTTTCCTCAGCAGGTGGTGGTGAAGGCGACAGGTAGGCTGGCAGGCGGCCCATCATGCTAACGCCACCAGTGTCATTCGTCAGCGCGGGCTAAGCTGCTTGGTGGTGTGAGGATGAGGAGGCCTGACGCTGGCGATGACTTCTCATCCGACCGTCACATTCTCTCACGTACATAAACAACGCTCAATGAACGTGAAGTACATCTTAAATTCGCCTAATCAACTTTGCTAGCAATGGAACATAACCACATAAGTGTTAGAATTTACAAGATCTCAATTTCATAAAGCTTTTGTAGTTAAAGTTATTTATGTAAGGAAATTCTTTTTAGAGATGACACTAATTTTGTCGTAAAATTTTCATTCCACGTCAAAAGCACATGATGCCATAGAAAGTAAAGGAAAAATTCACGTATACTCATAGTTTATTTTAAATTGACGAATCACAAAGAATAATACGAGTAATATTTACCAAAATCTCGCTAGATTTCCGACTTTTCTTTATCTTTCCAGGAGCGAATATTTAAGCAAGCATTTTTATTATTGTTTTTTCCGCTGCCACTTTTCTTGAAACGCAAAAAAAAAAATAAATAAAATAAAATAAATAAATAAATAAATAAATAAATAAATAAATAATGATAAAAATAAATAATAGTAATAAAAAAAAAAAAAGATTCATGGTACGCAGCATCTAGTCTTGAAGTTGGGAAGAGGGGGAGGGACATGGCCGAAGGAGGGAACAGTGAACTATGCTGCACGTGTCTGACAGTGGACAGGGGCATTTCTGAAGGCGGCAACTCCAGGTTAAGAATGCTAAGAATCTGCTCATGAGTTTGTATTTTTCGTGAACACTAATGACCGACTAAACTTAGTGAGTACCAGACATACGGAAACACTCACAAGTCGAGTGCGGTAATAATGGTTCCTCATAATACGGTTCCAACTACTTTTATTTTAACATTTACTTAGACCCTTATGGTTTTTACTGTAATGAAGGTATTTCATCAATTCATGTACGTATATACGATCTTATTGAAGTCAAAGAAAGTAATAATGAACAATGATAACAACAACAACAACAACAACAACAACAACAACAACAACAACAAAGATAACAATAATCCACGTAACAAAATGACAATAAAATAATAATAATAATAATAATAATAATAATAATAATAATAATAATAATAATAATAATAATAATGACAAGAAGAAGAAGAAGAAGAAGAAGAAGAAGAAGAAGAAGAAGAAGAAGAAGAAGAACACAGAGGAAGAGGCAGAAGCAGAAGTCTTTGTGGCAGCTTCAGCAGGGCATGTCGGAGGGGAAACTACCACAGCACGAGATCGCTGGGGCATCTCAGCTCGGGTGACACGTAGCGGCATCCACAGATCTATAAGTGTCTACAGGGAAGCGTGTGCTGAACGAAGGGTGATGGGGAGGCATCGAGCTGAGACCGGAGACTGGGACCTAGGAACGCAACGTCAAGGCCACGTGTTAAGACGATCTGTCTGGGTTCTTTCTCTTCTTTATACAGTCATGGTAAGAAGTCAAGGGAGTGAACACACTCAATTCCATTGTGTTAAAGTTTCTTCTCAATCTGAAGTCCTCCGATCTGGTAACAATCTACCCACTGTTAATAGATCAGTGAATTTAAGTTGGAGAGAAAACGCATATCACAGTGGAAAAGGGTGTAGGTCACTCTTAACCACCACTGTATTAAACCTCCAAGGTTGGGAAGCAATATTTAACATGCTGACTTTTACAAAGTAAATATCGCCCATGCAGTCAATTATATTCTTTATGGAATAATTTGGCCAAACAGAAGAATGTAACTTTGTATTAGTTCTATAATTGTTGTTTTTTTTCTGTTATCATCGTCCTTGTCGTCATCATTATCGTCGCTGACAATTACACTAGCATGCAGACGTTCTGTTAACTAGTCAACACTACAAGTGTTGGCGAGGACAGGATGCATGCATGCCTAGTCTTATGTGTCACATGTTGGATCACGATTTCAGTTCCTAATCGTGCTTCTTATTAAATGGTCATTTGTCCAAACAGGTAACGCGTCAGCAAGTCTGAACAACTAAGGTCAAACCCGGGCCGTTCCCTACACAGGTTCCTGATGCATTCAGTAATTTGAACAGGTTGCACGTTCATTAGTTCGCCTTAGCCCAGTGTTTTCATCCTTGATGTTAGATTTTAGGATATTGCATGTAGTGACTTTTTGGTTTTCGGATACTGAGGAGGTGCAGCTTTCAGAAATTATATAGTCAAGGTTATAAGAAACACTCAATAAACATAAAAATAAAACATAAGCGTCTGTGTGCATACGTAGTCCATACCCGTCCATGTCATACGTCTGATATGTGAAATTACGAACCGCGATAACTTTAATTTTGTTTTTGTTTTTTTGGTTTATAAACATTTCACACGACCGTTTGTTCCTTATCAGTTTTTGTAAAATGAAGTAGCATAATTAGCTTTCAGAGTGCGCCTTAACTTCAAATACATATTAGATACATATTAAGATTATCAAACAATATAACAACAATCTACTCGTATGAAATGATAAATGAGAAGAAATGACGATGAGGATAATTAACTGGTGAGGGATGAGGGATGGATGGACACGCCGCCCCAGTCAGGTCTTCAGCAGCTATCAATCCAAAACTTGTCTGAAAGGAAAATGCAGTGTACTCACCCTCTTGTCTTCAAGGCTCTGGGGAAGCTGCTGCAGGGAAAACTTTCTACCAAGGGAGTGTGTCTGCGTCGCGGGTTGGGGCTGGGGGGCCTTGGGCTGCAGCGGCGGGTACGGTGCATGGGCTGAGGTGGGTGTAGCGGGCGTGGAGACAGAGTTGTGGGGCATCGTCGTTGTGTTGAAGTCAGCCACTGACTGGGGCAGCTCCTTCTTCATCTCCTCTTCACTGGTGAAAAGTGCATTGCTTCAGAAAGACTGACACTCATCTCTCAAACGGCAGCAAATATTTCTTAGGGACCATTAGTATTTCAATGAACGCGTTTCCTACATTAGAAATATCACGAACTGCTTATCATTTTTATTGGCGTACATGGTAGTATGCATCATGAGAGGGAAAGAGAGAAAGAGATGATTGACGTAACTCCGGTATTATCAAAATAGATCTCCAAAACTTTTTTTCCCCAGCAAGGGAGCAAAAAGTTTCCAGATTTGTTATTTACAATTTATAAGATTAATTCTTAATAATAGGAGCTGTATCATCTAGCATCATTATAAGGGATACTGAATTTCACAATGAAAATAAAAAACAGGACGTAACACAACTGTAGACCAACGTACATGTGGTCGTTCAGGTTGGGAAGGCTGGGGCTGGTGGCGGCACGCATCACGGGCCTCCCCACCGGCACTGCCCCGCTGGTCTCACTCTGGTTTGGACTCGCCATACCTGAGAAAAAGATAAATGTGCATTGCATTAGGTAGTCTATTAGATTATAAATTTTCATCTAGGGTAAAGAAGGTAACAGATGGGGAGTACAGCATGTACAACATTAAATATGACTTCTTTGCAAGGACATAGTGAGTTGAGAACCAGAACGCCATAATGGACGGATACAAGATCTCACGTAATGTGACAATGGGGAAACAAGTTTTCATTACATCATGTAATTTAGGCAGAGTTCCTCAATAACTTGACATTTTCTTATGCATTTACTCTTTTTATATCACATATTGTCAATATGGGAACAAGAACGAGGAGGAGGAAGGGGCGGGGCTCACCTTTGCCGTGGTCAGGGGTCGGGGGCAGGGGTCTCGCTCCCATGAACCTCTTCAGGCTGCCCATGATGGTTCGCCCCGCGCTGCTGCCGTCGCTGGAGGCCGTCTGTGAGAGGCGGGAATTAGTGCCACTCCTAACCTCTGTCTAATTTCCTGTCAAACCTTGCACGGTCATTCGATGTCTTGTAAATCCCTTACTCCTTTCTGAGATTGCCATAATGCTGATCATATGGAGTCCTTGCTGTATGAATCTCTTATAGTATTTACATGGGTGATAATCTTTTAGTAGTTTTTGACATAGAAAGAATTAGGTTTTTTCTTTTTTTTTCTTTTACATTGAATGGCTGGGGTACAGTTTCATACAAAGAAGAGATCAGCGGTAATTAGACATAACATTTTAAAACATGGATCTGTGCATCAAGAACCTCCACGAACGAAATGAAATTAATCACGTCGAGGATAATACTGAATGAAATTAGGCGGAGCTGCTCAGAGTAAAATGTCGAGTTTTAATAAGATCATGAGGTTTCCCACTGGTAGATTTCCATTGTCGCACTTAGTCACTACATAGCGCATCATACTGTTGCCACCACGTGAAATGATGTGACGGTAATGGATCTCTGTGCACCTGTTGGCGAAGTTGGGGTAGTATATTAATGAACGGATGATTAACCTGTATATACCAGCCTGTAGGGGAAGGAACACTGACGCACCCGAAAGATATACTAGAAAACACTATTCTCATTGTGAGAGGACGGAATTCGTCGCGAGCAATTACCACATCATGCAACAATACCATCAAGCTGTGTCACAATCACGTTACATTAAAGGTGTTTATGCAGCATGATGCTACAGAAAGCCATGCTATCATGCATCACCAAAGATAAATTATTGAACTTTATATTTTTGTAGCAAATTATTATTCTAATTTACATCAATACTCGTACATGAATTTTCGCTTAATATCACCATGCAAACATATTCAATGAGTAGCTTGGTTGCACATCATTTCACAGTGACATAAAAGCTTTATGTGTTTCAGTAAACATAAAAATCTGACAGAAAGAAACTTTTTCTAGCACTTCATATCATACCTATTTTGTCATAAGCAATAAATCAATCATGCCACAGTAAAAAATAATGCTTATGAATATAATAGCCACCAAATGGTTATCATACTTCGCCATCCCAAACAGGGAGTTGAAAAGATGCGGGTAGAGGTAGCAAGGCAGTACATTTTCAACAATGACTTGAGTTATGACAAAAGACGACATCAAGCTGAGTTGAGGGTCCTGAAAAAATATCACGTAACTATTTCCTTGGCAGGTTAGCACGTTGGTTTGTTGTACACAACCAACAACAGTAAATACGAGGCTCTCCATAAGGCTCTTCGTGTTCTGGTAGAGTCCTGCAATGATTCTAAAGTCACTCTTGACAACAAGATGCAGAAATCTAAAGATGTTAAACTGCACAGGAATGATGCAAGGTTAGTCCGGATATATGAGAGAGAGATTCACCGTAGGGCGACGCAGAGGCAAAGGTAGAGTGTACACCGTTCCTTCTTCACCGTCGAATTCAATATCCTGCAAAACAAGAAGGGCAGGGAGGACCATACTTTCAACACTCAAGTGTCCTGAGAACCAATGGAAGATGCACAGCAGCAAACCATTCCTACAATATTTCTAACCTATGGAAACACTTGTATATCTCTCAAACTCTTACTGGATGGAAAACTGCATGCAAAACTTCCTTATAAGCCACACTCAAGACACAACAACATGCAGAGGAGGAAAAAAAAGTCAGGAGAAAGCCCATAAGTTACCTGAAGATTGGTCATGCTGGTTGAGCGGGAGGCGACTGTGCCAGGACGACCGTAGGCCTGCAGGGAGACAGCCAGAGGGAGAGGAAGGATAGAAAACAAGGACGAAAGGAAGTGGATGAAGGACCAACGCCTCAGGCGAGACAAAAATTTTGAAATTTCTTATTGGTCAATAAAGATAAAGTTTGAAAAGGAAAATATATAACAGATATAACCAATCAGTAACAATGCTCATGCACAACATGTCCTTAAAAGTTGGAAAATATCATGCAATTTAGTGAAACATTTCACTTAAAATATTCTATAGATTTGCATGTCTTTATGTACACGGAAACTTCTTCAGCATCAGGGAGATGCTAGGCTTCTTCAGTGAGATTAAAGAAACTTCAATTAGATTTAAAATCTCCTAATAGCATTCCTTACAATCCATTTGCTTCCAAGACGTGTCCATCTTGACAACGCTCAGTGCCATGCTACTTATCGGTACACAAGTCATGTGGTGATGACAGGACCATGCATATCAAGGAAAAAAAGTGAGATTTGGAAACTGAGTAAAACATTCCATCTTCGGATTATCGCATGCAGAATTACTGAAAAGTTTTTTTTTCAATTTCGAAAAGTTTTCATTGTTCATTTCCTGCAGAATCAAATAAGCCGAGCCTTAAGATAATATTATGTTCGAATATTGTCGAGAGGAGTGGGTGGAATGAAGGAAAACGAGAGGGAGGGATAAAATTAACAAAGGAGTCATAGGGTGTTAGAAACAATAAACACCTGTAGCAGAGGATGAGGAAAGGAAACAGCAGCAAGAGAGTTTATAAGATGTGAACTAATGGAAATAATTATTGAAGGGTCATTACTCAAGTATGAGTAAAATTAAAATAAAAAAGATGAGTGAAGAGACAGGTGATGAATACTAAAGGGTGAGAAGTGACGTGGTAAGGGACTGGAGAAGCAAGCTGGAGGCAGTGAAGGAGGCGGCGCCGCGGAAGGAACACAGACAAACAAAGCAAGTGTAGCGCGACGCAGGCGTTAGTCCAACAGCGCTTTCGGACTCGGCAGCCAAACCAAATATCCGTCACTGAGTATGAGCGATTTGACGGTTAGTGAACCGGCTAATATCTTCACACTGTGGCCACTAAAAGATCTAAGGGACAGGTATTTATCACTGAACACAAATTTATATTGTAAGCAACTATAAACCTAAATGCTTTTATATCTGATGATCTCATGATATTTACACCTCATCATAAAAAAACATTCCTATTGTTTGCATCTTTTAATAGCATTGCAAATTAAGAAAAAATGTCTATGAAAAATATAGGAAGGTACAAAAGAGAAAAGAAAAAGGCATAAAAAAAAATAAAAAATCAAATGCATCTTTGAGCTTAGTAGTGTATGCAGTGTTGAGGAAATATTAAAACGATATATGTATATTTTTTCTAATGTACAGCCTGTACCGAGTCGTAGGGAGCGTTGTGTCGTCTCACCTGATCCTTCTTGCTGAAGCTTGTGCTGGAGAGGAAGCCAGCCCGCTTATTTTTCCTCGGTGGTGGCTGTGGGGGCGGCACCTCTCCCTTGGGCGGCAAGGGCGGTCTCACCACGCCTCCTGTCGGGGTTTTGGTGTCCACCGCCTAAAAAGAAATCACACAGGAGTCAGGAAACCATGGACGAAGATCAAGCACTTTTTCCTTTTTCTTAACTGTGACGATCTAAAATTTTGTAACCTGTTTACCAGCGGCTGCCACAAGATGCGTGTGGTCTGTCCAGCTGGGAAGGTCTGTCTTGACTGAAATTATGATTATGATTACATGACTCTATGACGCCTTCAGATTTTGTTTTTTTTCATGACGAATAAACAAAGGGACAAAAAAGCAAACTTGAAGTCATTGCATCAAGCTAAATGTAATAGAACAATAACACACTTTAAGTGAAATAAGAAGGAACACAGTCCTCTCCTGCGTCTGTGAAGAGGGAGACATTAGATCCGAACTTCAGTCAAACTTGTAGCAAATACGATTAGGTGAGAACTCACACACACACACACACACACACACACACACACACACACACACACACACACACACACACACACACACACACACACACACACACACACACACACACACACACACACACACACACACACACACACACACACACACTCATTCACACACTCCTCTGTGTTTTCATTCATACCCCCACCATCCTTCTGCTGCAGTAATGGCGTAGGTACCCTCCTTGTCCCCGCCCCTCCTGCAAACCTACCAGGAACTGCGCTAAAAGCGAACACATTCCTCAAGGTAAGAGGAATGTAGTGAGAAAGATCACACATTTCTAAACCATAAGTTCCGGAGAATAAATGTTTATGAGGTAAGATAAAACAGACTCTGTATATGTACGTCCTTCCATGTGTACCTTCCTGACGTGGGCGCTGCGGCGTGGGTGGCGGTGGTACATGTCGTCGCAGGACATACAGAAGGCCTGGTTGCCACACTTCTCGCACCGCACCGCAGCCTCCATGGAGCCGCACAGGTCGCAGTTATGGCCATCCCCGCGGCTCTCTGCAACACACGCACTGTTTACTCCAATATTCAAAAAGGCACTTAGCAATTGTATTACATCTATATCTATGTCTACGTGTGTGTTAATGATCACACACACACACACACACACACACACACACATAGAAAAAAAAAGAGGGGGAAAAAATGAATAATAAACAAAAAGCGGATGAGATACAGCTACTACTACTACTACTACTACTACTACTACTACTACTACCATTACTACTACTACTACTACTACTATTACACAACTTTTAGCAACAACGAGAGGACTAGTGAGGATGATGGCGTTGGCGGTAACAGCAGAGGTGACAATTGCTTGATAATGTTACCTAAGACAAGGCAGTGAGGAGTGTTGTGTCTGGCAGCGCTGGTGCGTATTTGTTATAGCGATGTAGTGTAATTAAACTTCACATTCTAATATTTAAGATGTTGCGTGAAGGAAGGTGGATTATTTTGTATGAAAAACATGATACTCAAAACAAAATAGGCAAACAGGCAGATAAACAAACAAGTAAGCGACATGAGAGAGGCAAGAAACCGTAAATTCTCCACTACTGAAAGGTTTCACGCGCTCACATCAGCGAGCCTCACATATTAGCGTCATGACCTGCACCAACGCTGTGCCATGTGAGCAATATTGGCTGAAGGAAGTAAACACAAATCACTCAGTCTTGCAAATTTCTAACCATAGAATTATAGCGAGAGTCAATTAATGTAATAATCTTAATTAATGAGATGTCAGAGTCGTCAAATGACCGGCATTCATTATTCAAATTCAGAGTATGAAAAATTTACTGCAATCAAAATGTTAGATAAGAATGTTCAGATGAGAATTTGAAACAGGCACTCCTGCGAAATATGACAGCATTCAAAACAGTGAAACACACTCCGGTGAACGAATCAGAACGGTATCATAAGAGTGTCAAACTGAGATTCCTCTCAAAAGGGCAGCCAAGACAAGACAATACACTTCGTCTCATTGTATGAATAAAGAACAGAGGATGGGGTTCCCAGCTCCCTCGCTCATGCCCAGATAAGACGATGGCAGTATTCTTTCCAACCAGACCTCCGAGAATAACTTGAGTTCACGAATGTAAGGACGCAGCTCCAACATACACAAACACTCTTCACTCAGTCTTTCAATATTTCTTCTTATATCCAAACATCGCGACGACAGGTAATGAATCAGGAAGTATGACCAGCCCCCTGCCTCGCAGCGGGCAATCCTGCCAAAACACGCAAGGCAAAAACTTCGCCCAACCATCCACCATCGAGGCGTGGGTTCCGTGGCGAGGCAGATAAGGGAAGAGAACGTGGTGAGTCGCCGATGTGCGTCCAAACCTTGGGCTGGGGTGATGCAGGGAAGATTATAGGTAACTGACTAATTGGCTGATCTAAGGCGCCGCAACATAGCTATACAGTAAGTTAGTCGTGAAGATTCCAACATGTGCTCTAGTCATACAAATAAACAAAGCAAAATGATACTATGACCCAGTTTTCTGTTTCATATTTTTCTTTTATGTAGACAAAATGAAGCATGGACAGGAAAGTCTTCATAAGTACGAAAGAATGACCGACAACGGTGAATTTTGAATAACAAGAAATCTTTACGCCTTTCTTCCTAAATTTATCGATGCATTAAACCTTCTTGAGTTAGGAATGAACTTAATAAAAATAATATAGTAAATTGAGAGATCGTAGAGATGGATGACCAATGAGTCTGGAGTACTGAGGGGCTTATTGACACCAGTCGATTTATTTTGAAGTTCAGGTAGTCGAGAGCAAGATACTGATACGATACCACATTCTTGGAAGGAACCTATGCTGCCAGCAAGCACAATGTATGAAAGGTGTTTGTAACATATTTCTTGCTTTGTACCTGGTCACAACACGTGTATCGCGCATGTGCCCAGATTAATGGAAATCGCCCGAATCAGCACTAGTATGGACGAGACTACCTGTTGTGGTGTGTCCATGACCGCATGAGGCAATGCCCGGAACACTGTCCCAGAATTGTTTGCGATCCGATGCTGGCAAGCGTGCGACATGTTCCCATCAAACAAAAAGCTGTCTCGAGCAAAGTTCTCGGGGAGGCGTGGCTGGGCTTTTAGTTGGGATTATTGAGTTCGGATTTTCTTTCCTTTCTTGAGGAAAATTACTTACTACAGCAATGTCAGCGTTCTCCTTTTCGGTTAATTTTTGATGAAACACATGAAGTAATGTTGCGAGTACGATTCAGCAGTGCACCAGCCCCTCACTGGCGCACGGCAGTATGAGTGGTTTGTTGCAGTCTTAGATCCTTTATGTGGGTTCACATTTCAAGCTTCCCTTGAATCTAAAACGGCCGGTGGCATGATCAACCAACAACTTAAGATGTCAGTTCTCTGCTCATCAATTTTCTCCAATACCTACGATATTTTCTAATTAAACATAAGCCTGTGATCTGTAACATTTGTACTATAAATAAATTTGTACTACAAATAAAAGTCCCCATCTTGTACTTGAGCGAAAAACAAGAGATAAGATAAAATGGAACATTATAGAGAAGAAAACAATTTGTTACAGCATAATAAAACCCAAACAGGGTTGTTTCATCATTAATTGTTGTTTAATCATCACTTGCAAAAATGCAAGGCAGGTGTTACGTGTGGGTGGAGTCTTTGGATGCCAAGTGACGGGAACACAGTCCACTACGCCCATCCTCCCCCTCCTCACCTCCAGCCCACAAGAGGGACACTGGGTACATGCTTGGCCTGAAAACGTGTTTATAAATGCTGCCTAAGTAGTTCTGGGAATCTTTTCGAGGCCAGGAAAAATTTCTTGGCTTAGGATCGATTATATGTATACTGGTTTATACAACACAGTGCATGAGAGCGAGTCACTGCACCACGCTTCCTCGCCGATACACGACCTGATTAAAAAACAGTGATAAGAAATACATTCACTGTAAACATCATGTACACATAACATACATATGTGATGGCACGTAAGTCTCTTTTCTTGTAAGTTTGTGTTATCTACTATAAAATAATAAGATAAAAAAATGTAATGAGGCACACTTGATAATGATGATGATAATGACGATGATGCTAACCACGACATCGACAACAATGATGATGAAGAAAACGATAACTGGGATGCTGCTGCTGTTGCTGCTGCTGCTGCTGCTGCTACTGCTGCTGCTGCTGCTAATAATGATGATGATGATGATGATGATGATGATGATGATGATGATAATAACAGTAATCACTGAATCAACCTACTGGCTGGTTCCATAAGAAAACTAACGCTCAAGGAAAAATAGCACGCAGCAAATAGAATAAAATTAATGCAACGGACAAACAACTGGGCAATGCAATCATTCTTTCAATGAATCCATAGAAATATTGATGACGGGTATTTCACTGAGATGAAGCCTCACTAGCGGTGCTCGGTGCACGTGACAATGGATGAGTGGGAGTGGCTTCCGGGCGCCCACGTCTTGGCTCGAGCCGTGGTGGGTACACGTGTTTTTTTTTTTTTTCTGTCTTACTTTCATTTTCCAATGTTTGTACCTATATTTTTGTTGTCTGTGTTCCTTGCTGTCATGAAAGTGAAGCAAATGCTCCTTAACTTAACCTAGGTGCATTATGGTTTTTCAGCAACAAGCCAACACTTACAATGTGTTATCAAGACTAGTATTGTTAAGTTTTTATAAAGTTAATATTTTGAAGTTTGAATAAAATTACACTTAAAAATGTTATCCTAGTATATGAACACCTTTTATGACAAAACTGCTTAACATCGGTTGTTGCGGGATGTATTTGGAGTTTGGTGGGGATGGTCAGGGGGTGATGGGGGAGGCGTGCATGGGTGGGTGAGGGAGATAGCGGTGTGATGCGGACGCCTGAGTGGGTGGGCGAGAGGTGAAGGGGAACGACACAGGTGGTGCCTTTGTCAACTGTTCTCTGATGTCCCAGTTTATGGCCACTGGGGACATCTGGTGAGGCATTCTTCCCATGACAACGACCTGCAAGTGCTTATTTTTACCTGGATTCTACAGTAGTTATTGACATTACTAAAACACACACACACACACACACACACACACACACACACACACACAACGCTACATTAAGCATTGACAGTACTTTCTTGCAGTGAATTGTGAATCCTTTGAAGATTATCTCACAATTTCGATATTTTGGACAGCGGAGGAGGAAGACAGCTGGAGTAAGCAAAGGAGAATAAGCGTGTTGTAATAAAGAGGGGAAGGTAAACAAACGTCACAGTATAGTCACTAATATTGAGCTTTGTGAGGAAGGTGTGCACTGATTTGGCGCGCCGTGAAATTGTGCTCACAAATAAGAGTTTGTGTGCCTCACGCCCTACGCTGAATTATTGATGAACATAACCTGTTAGTGATTACTGCAGTGCATGTAACAGGAGAGAGAGAGAGAGAGAGAGAGAGAGAGAGAGAGAGAGAGAGAGAGAGAGAGAGAGAGAGAGAGAGAGAGAGAGAGAGCTAACATGTAAGGTGTACACAATAATCTGCACCTCCGTTTCATCACTCCCATTCTAATTCAATTCTAACTTCAATTTTCAGTTTGAGTTGGAAATTGAATTACTTTGGTGATTATTTTATTAACCATTTAACAGCGTCAACACTTAAAGGACTATATCTAAGTCTGCTATTGGGAAAAAAATAAAAACGTTATTCATAAAAAGATATCCAGTTTTAAGGAATGCCGTTACAATCCACAGTATATTCCCTATGATTGTATTTCTATAGGCAAAGAACAACTCAAGAGGAACAATGGTGTCAGTTATGCAAGCAACTGAGGAAATAAGAAATTTCTGTAAGCGCTGAGAAAGATTTTTACTGTAACAGATTAGCACATACGGGAACCAGAGTGGCGGAGATAATACAAACGAGAGACGAATGAACAACTGCAACTTTTCTTGCCATGAAAGAGGGACTATGGAAGATAAAACATTGGGAATTAACTAATATAAGAAAATGTTACATTCAGTGAGAGGCAATAAGCCAGTGATTTAACGGGGAAGCAATAAAGAACAGTAACAACAGCTGGCGGCCATTGAGAGGTACACAGCCAATGATTTAATCGATAAATTATTATCGAGGAAAAATGCAGACGTCACATAAAGTATGAGACACGAACACCATGAATAATGACAACCGAAGCTCAGAAAAAAAAAAAAACTAAGCAGATGAGAGATGGCGACAGGCAGTGGCTGAGGATCCTGCCTGACCAGTAGTAATATATGATGAAACGTGGAAATCAAGGTTAGGTAACAAATGGAAATGACACAGAAAATATAGAAGACAGAGAGAGAGAGAGAGAGAGAGAGAGAGAGAGAGAGAGAGAGAGAGAGAGAGAGAGAGACCAGGAAGGAGCACTCTGGCACCATTGACGTAAACACAAGTAGCCGGAGGAAATAAGTGCCGCGCCGGGACTGTTGGCAGGGGACTGTGACGTCACAGATCGAGGCGCGGCGGGAGACAAGGCAGGGGCAAGGAGACAGGAAATGGGTGAGACGCGAGACGCTGACAATTTGTACTCAGAGATCCTGTTTTGAGGAAAGAGAAGCGCCAGTTTGAGAGAATGGTGCAATTCTTTCCCTGAGAAGCTGCGATCACTTTATATCCTCGATTACAAAACAGTGTGCGGCGAAGTAAGGGAGGTGGCGACTGTCCAAGTGAATTCCCTTTCCTTCCGTAAGATAACCAAGTGCCTCCCTCAGCCAAGGTCGCTGCTGCTGCCGGAACAGCACCACCACCACCACTACCACCAGATGTTTAACAGTCGCACTGCCACACCGCCACCTTACGACCTACAAAACTCTACTCTCAGCTTGTATTAAAAGTTAGGACTTCACGATATTGAAATGTGCAGTTCTTGTATTTCTAATCAGTATTCGAAAACGAGTATAACATAAAAGATTAACTGAACACAAGTCACTTTAAGAATAGCGAGATAACCTCACGATAAAAGATTGCAAATCCTTTTTACTTTAGAAGTGCACGGCGACTGGCGCGTTCCTTGCCTTGTACGATAAGCCAGTGGGACGCGTTATCAGCTGCAAGGCCAAGACTTTAGTTTGGAGTGCGTCCTGAATCTAAAATTATAATTATTCACGGCGTGGAGATCGTAACTATCATAATAACATCGACTTCGTGATTCTCTCTCTCTCTCTCTCTCTCTCTCTCTCTCTCTCTCTCTCTCTCTCTCTCTCTCTCTCTCTCTCTCTCTCTCTCTCTCTGCTTTCTCTAGCCGTCTTGTTTGTCAGAACCATAACTTTGGCAGGCAACAGAGCGCAAGAAGACGATGCAACTCGGCTCTTCCCTTGCCTCATGCACTGAGAGAGCGTTGGCTGCACTGCTGGGTGACTCCAGCAGCGCCCAATTCCTTTGACACTTTCTAGATCTCACTTTCCTTGGACTACTTATTGAAACACAGTATAACTTATGGACAACACACATTTTTTTTTATAGAAGTGTGGGATACGGAGATGATTTACTGTATAGCTTTTGTATTGAAACAACATTCGAATGCATTCATGACACTTGAGAAATTGGATCTGCAACATAAAGGTACAGAGGTATGCAGGTAGAAGATAATTGATTGGCACAGTACCTGGTGCCTTTTTCAGGTGGATAGGAGGGCCAACTTCCTCATACTCGGGCTCGTTGTTCTTCCTGTCTCCGGGCTGCAAAGAATGGAGAAAACGTGTCAGTCGAGGCTCCATGTTTCCTGCTCCTCCTAAATCTCCTGCTCCTCCTTCTACTACTGCTACTACTACTACTTACTACCACTATTACTATTACTACGAATGGCAATGATGGTGTTGATGATACAAGAAAAAATAAATAAACATCGCCCTTGACACCTTCCCCTGAGGCGTAAGTGAGTCGTATGCAGGCTTGTCCCTTGCTTTTTTTGGTGCCCGCAGGTGGTGTACTCGTGTGTCGAGGGCTGGAGGTAAATATAAGTGTATCGTCATCCTTTCTGCGTTGCAATCGACGGGAAAGGCATACACAGAGCCACAAGATCACTGTGCTTGAAGGTATGCACAACACTATAGATGCCAGAGAGAGAGAGAGAGAGAGAGAGAGAGAGAGAGAGAGAGAGAGAGAGAGAGAGAGAGAGAGAGAGAGAGAGTGCGTGTGTAGCAGCCCCGGTAAGACATTCTTGCTGCATGAGTTCAAGAGGCTGCCACGCACACACACACATCCCTTCCTCTAGACCAAAGCAGCATAATCTTAATATCCTCATGTCACAACTAGCAAGTCCTTAATCCCAGGCAGGAGGGGCGCCGTGCGTGGGGCAGTGTCCGGCCTCGCACCAGCTTCCTTTTGGCCCGGCGCCACCCCTCACTCACCTCCCCCACGCTCCCACCGCCACCTCCACCAGCAGAGACACATCAGACAGCTCCTCTCTGTCGCCAACACAATACTTGACTCGTTGAGGCGCAGCACTTCCACTTTCAATAGAGTTTAATGACTTGATTTGTAGTTTTATTACATCACTGTAAAACTCAAGCTCAGGTATCGACAGTGTCTCAAATGCGCTAATGTGTCATACAGGTGAATCTATGTTATTTTGCTTTCA
>NC_087152.1:1755000-1757500 GCF_035594125.1 Scylla paramamosain | reverse complement strand
TCTCTCCTTCACCAATTCCCCTTTCCGACTCTCTTTCTATTCAATGCAATACAGTTAAAACATATATTACAGTTAGAATTTCCTTTTCATATACGTCATCATAAGCCAGACAAAACTGAAGATTACATATTCCAAGGCTATAAAACCCAACGAATTCTGAAACTAAACAACTATAGTTTCAGTTAGTACATGAAGGAACTGCAGTCTTGACCTAAATCAGTTTTTGGTATACATCCTTGTTCCAGTGACCTGATTCATAGCTATTAGCCAGGCCTCTCATCGCTCTTTGTGTGTGTGTGTGTGTGTGTGTGTGTGTGTGTGTGTCTATTTAATCATTTCAGTGTTTTGTAATAATATTATGCAGTCTTCTGCACATTTTGCTTCCGTCCTCACTTAACTTCTCCCAAAGTCTTATGATTCTGACCACCATTGCACCACACAAGTGAAGGAGGCTGCAGTAAAAAGAGTGCAGCGGGAGATGCATCTAACCTTGGCTGCTTCAGGCGGCCTGTCACTTGCCCTAAAATTCCCGTCTTCTGCAGGTCCCGCGCCAAGACACGCCCCCTCGCCTACGCCCGCAACCAACACACACAGTTTTTATTTACATTTTTTTTTTACAACATATGAATATTCTGATTAGACCTCAGTGCCGATCCCTTCATTCAAAACCTGACCAATAATTACGGTATTTCAGTAATATATATGCTGTATGGAATCAGGAACCTGTTTTTTAGTTCAGTGTGAAAAATATACCTGAGATCATACAAAAATAGTTACAGAAGAAAACTTGATAATATTCACAGTATTGCTAAGCATGTATTTGCTTCATGATAGGTATGAATATTTATGAATAAGTACGAATATCTATATTTATAATCAAAAATTATATGACGCGAGAGGAAACTTTGATTCTCCGTTCTTTTTCGGCTAACTGGTGTATCAAAGGTTAAACGTGTAAGTAACCTGTATTTTAAGTATTCTTCACCCATTTAATTTGGTAGCTACTCCAGCACTGTGTTTATAGTGTGTCCGCCAAGGACGCCGCCTTTGCCTCGGTGGTCTGGGCGAGCATCTGTACCCACGTGGTTTCCCGTGATGATATCACTATATATATATATATATATATATATATATATATATATATATATATATATATATATATATATATATATATATATATATATATATATATATATATATATATATATATATATATATATATATATATATATATATATATATATATATTTTTTTTTTTTTTTTTCAATAAAGCGGGCGGCTGGCTGGCTGACCCAGTCCACAGCCTCCATTTCCTTTGTAAACAACATACTTGGCTCGCTCTCAAATTTTCCAAAAGCAGCAGCCAAGTCATCATAATCATTGTACCGTGGTGTACACATTTTTTTTTATTTTTTTTTATTAATGCACTTTCGCTATAGTTTGATGTTTAACTTTGTAATTCGACTTTATATTCTTAGAAAATCTCTCATGGATATCTGCAACGTTCCAGAGGCTGCCAGCAGCCACTGGCTGGACTCAAAATTCTCAGAGCAATGCTAATATAACTTTGCTCGGTGTGTTGACGCGATGATGGGAGGTTTTGTTTTTCACTCGATGAAAGCTAAATGAGGCAAGTTGTTCATGTCCCCACATCATTCTGATGCTGGACAGCTACGGCTGACAGAAGAGCAGATGATCCTACATACCTGCTTTCTGATACTGAAAAAGAAGAACTTTAGGATCTCAGGACTTGTCCTTCCCCTTTTGGAGTAGTGAATTTTGCAGGGCGTTGTTCCTCAAGCTGATTCAGTGGCGCTCTGGTTCCATTTCCAGGCGCTGACCCATCGGATCACCAGGAACCATTAGTCCCACAAGCTGTGTGATTTAATACTAGGAAGATCGTGATACTCATAAAATGACATTGGAAAGCTATTCTTTGGGAACTGGTATCTTCAGTGGGCCTCTTTTTTTTTTTACATTTTTTTCCCTTGACCAGAACCTCTCTTGCATAAAAAGAAGAAAAATGTAAGCTAAAAGGACATTTTTATGCCGTGCACAGAATCAGCCTGTTATCATTTACAGAATTATTTTAATGATGGTTTACACATCCATATTTCTATGTTCAATGGAAGAGCTACATATACTATGATATATATATATATATAATATGATACACATGTAAGATGCATTCCATCAGCGGAGGCACAGAGATGGACGTGCTTCACAAGTGACCATAACACTTACAAAAGCAAGGCTGAGCTTGCGCCTCACAGGCTGCCTCACTGGCTGCTTTGCGCCCTCCTTGTCCTCGGATCGCGCTCGAGGAGGTCTCACACCCGCCATGCTGTGTCTCACCACACCACCAACACACAGCGGAAATGGCTTCCCTCCCTTCACCGAGCACTGCTACAGCCGCAGATCGGAGGTCTAAAAAGGGCAGACACTAATGACCTTGAAATCGCACAAGTTTTTCGTCCTTGACCATTCCACCGCCCACGCC
>NC_087152.1:1697500-1752500 GCF_035594125.1 Scylla paramamosain | reverse complement strand
GGACAACTAGGGGTCTATTTTCACCGTGAACGTGGTTGTCGCGGTGGTCTGAGCCCCTGAGTCACCCGGCAGAAATACCGACTGGGTGACGGGGAGGTGGTGACGCTGCAGGGCGCGGCGGCGACGGGAGGCGAAGGGTTGCCGTGAAGGATGATGATGAAGGTGGGGTAAGTGAAGTAGAGAAGAGAGACATCGTGTGCGGAAAATCAAAATGTGCACGAGCAAAGACTGAGTGGAATAAAATGAGGTGGCTGACTTTGCTGCCTTAAGGATATTTTTTTTGGTACCTTAAGCGGGAGAGGTAAACAAAGACAGCCGTGTGAAAAGAGTCGGATGGGAAGTTTGATCACGTGGATTTAAGGAAAGCGTGGTGGTGTCAAGGTGAAGGACACGCGTGAGATTACGAATCAAAATTCAGATAAAAAAAAAATATATATATATATAAAATGAAATAAAACAATGTAATGTATAAATTCAATAAATAAGGACATGAATAAGCAAAAATACATACAATCAAAACAGATGAATAAGTAAATGGTAAAACATAATAAAATTTTTTTAAGTAACTAAAAAAAAACAACTAAAGTAACTAAAAGAAATAACAATACAGGAAAAAGTAATAATGTTCTGTTATCATCTTTACTTCCTGAAAACTTCTAGTACCATCGCCAAGTCCTTTTGTTTATAACGTATTCTTCTCAAAGAAAATAAAAGTTGTAAATATGACCCCCAGAGAGAGAGAGAGAGAGAGAGAGAGAGAGAGAGAGAAATTCACAGACATGTCATCATATGTACTTGAAATGTGGAAGGTCATAAGGAATCCTAAGCTTTGCCATAAAACTCCTCTCAGCCTCTCAAACCTCTGCCCGGGACGAGGATCAATAAGTAGTTACAGTTTGTCTTCTGGTTTACGATCGTTAACGAGAAGACGTACGCACACCCCTAAGACACGTAGCACATTCATAACTAAACATAAAAAAATAATGAAAAATGTGTGTATGTGTGTGTGTGTGTGTGTGTGTGTGTGTGTGTGTGTGTGTGTGTGTGTGTGTGTGTGTGTGTGTGTGTGTGTGTGTGTGTGGTGTGTGGGTGTGTTTGCGTAAAGATTTAAGCTTGCGTTAGGTAGGGAGGAAGGTGGAGACAGAGACGGGAACAGCTGGTGTAAGGGCGGGGCGGTGAGAAAGGTGGAGCGGTGAAGGTGGGTGAGGGAGGGAGGCTTGGGGAACATAATATGCTGTCAGATGAAGACGATGGTAGTGTAGCGGGAAGAAAGTGAATTAGTTGATAGTTACTACCGTCTGGTGGTACGGAGAGAGAGAGAGAGAGAGAGAGAGAGAGAGAGAGAGAGAGAGAGAGAGAGAGAGAGAGAGAGAGAGCCTGGGAATGTATGAAGAGTAAATGATGGCTAGTTTCTTGTGTGAAACGTAGTTAAGTCTAGTTTTCCACAAAAGCTTTGCATGCTTACAGACCAATCGCCCTTGCTTCCCTTTTGAGATCTCTGACCTGGTTTGGAATGTCAGCGATATACATCAATGACCTCTCATTTGCGTACATAGTTTGACTACAGTGATACCAAAATAAGTGTTCTGAATCAAAATTATACGTAAATGTCAAAAAGAGTGAGAATTGTAACATGACGCTAATTTGTAATTTTTGAGCTGGCATACACAGGTGAGTGATTTAATTCACTCATCTCTCGTCTTCGGTTTATATGGCTGGCCTCCCATAGAGCTTTTCATTATACTGAAATCACTGTTCAAGTATCAAAATAATTCGTGACTTCTGACTTCAAGAATATACAACTCTGAAATATCATTTTTATATAAGGCTGTGGCTTACGAAGGGTTATTCAGTGACAAGAAAACGAATGCCTTGCGACAAAAGCTGCAGGTATGATGGTGAGATCTGCATTTCCAGCGAAACTGCTCTTAGTAAACTTCATTCAAGATAAAATTGTATTTTGATTTATCTGAAGAGGATTCTAATTCGCCTGTCAGATTTTATCCGATCGAACTGACAGTTTCAGCTGCACATTATATACACACACACACACACACACACACACACACACACACACACACACACACACACACACACACACACACACACACACATACACACACACACACACACACACACCCACCCTTACTCTCAGTAAAATATTGGGTTCAACTTGGAGCAATCCCAGTGTGCCAGTGGTATCTTTAGTCTTCACCTACGCACAGCGGTTCACGAAGATACTTATCTTTTTCTGTGGTCATGATATAATTTCTCGTCAACGTGCATGTCATCCCATCACCTCTTCCACCCACACGTTGTCCATCAACCCTGTCTTTATGGGAGCTACGGGAGAGAGGCTGGGCGGTAAGGGCCTTTACTTAGTATTAAAAAATAGTAATAATAAAAAAAATAATAAAAACGCCGCCAACCATCGAGCCTCCAAAATAGATCAGCCTACTGGCACCATAGGCCAAGGAAAGAAAAAGAAAAAAATATGTGGCACAAAAATAGGAATACCACGAACAGAGAAAGATTTAACCGTTTTGACCCTCTGCTCTGCTTCACCTCAAGCCCATACATATGGAGTGCTGTGCTACAAGTCAAGGATATGTAGTTTTGAAAGACGATACTGACATCAAAAGGACTGACGGAGTGGATTAAACATTTAAGTGGATGCTAACTTATTATTGCTCATTTAGAATAGTTTCAGAGTTAAATTAAATAATAAGTACCATAATAGTCATTGGCAGCTAAAAAAAAAAAAAAAAAAAATAAGGAAAAAAATACAAGTAAAGTTACCGGGAGCATTTTACAGGACAGCCTCCAAATACTCCTAAGAAGATCTTTCGGTTTGCTATGTGTTTCATCTCCGCCTCGCTTGTCGAAACAAACCAAAGCGCCAAGACCTCCTCCGAATTTTTTTATTTATTTTTCTTTTTATTTCCTGCATTCAGTTTATTTTTTTCTTTTTCTTTTTTTCTTTTTTTTTTTTTTTACTTTTACGGTCCCTTATGTGTATTTATACTGCCTCTATGATACATAAGTTGTAAGTCCAATTGTTCCTTGTGGAAGATAAGAAAAAAAAATTGATAAACAAAATAACTGGTATTGTAAGACTACCTGGTATTTTCTTGATTGGTTTTGTAATCTATTTTAACATGTGAATTCTAAATTAACGTGACAACATGATTACCACACATCCTTGTCGTTGAGGGAAATCCCATGCCATTTTTTTTTTTTTTCTCTTTTTAAAATTTCGCTTCCTCCCATCTCTTCCCTACTCCCCTCTTCCCTCACCACCAGAGGGCATTTCCGTGATGCCTAGCCAAGTTTGCCAGAGGATATCTTCTTCTTCTTCTTCTTCTTCTTCTTCTTCTTCTTCTTCTCTTCTATTTTTTTTTCTCTCTCTCTCTCTCTCTCTCTCTCTCTCTCTCTCTCTCTCTCTCTCTCTCTCTCTCTCTCTCTCTCTCTCTCTCTCTCTCTCTCTCTCTCGGCACAGAGAGCGGGAGGCTGATGCTGTGCTGGCTGCCTACAGATCTACTACGCCCCGTAAATATACTCCCGCAAACAAGACCGACGGCCAAAACTCGCCCCATGACCGGGTTGTTACGGGTTATGTACTTTGGCTTCCCACCGCGCACACCAAGACGACAGCACCCTCCTACAACACGCCTCCGAGGGAACAGATCTGAGCAACAGTACAAAGTTCGCTCTTGCATAACATAGACATCATGGTAAGTTGAGTCCAGCGGTATGCCACTTCACCTTAAATTAGCATCGTATTAAGCGTAGTCCCGGCCAGTGACGCGGGGGTAGCGCTGCGCCTGCCAGCCTCCCCTCCAGCATGTTTCATATGGATCCGGATGTCTTTCTCTCTCTCTGTGAGGAGGTTGCCAAGAGCGGCCTGTCGTGACGTCATACCACCGCCCACATAACACTTGAACACTTCTGAACTTCTTGGAAAATGTTAATCGATGACTCCAACACATGTGAGCGGACTTTATCTTCCACACACACACACACGCACACACACACACACACACACACACACACACACACACACACACACACACACACACAATGCCTATTTGTCTGTTTCTTTACCTAACTCGTTGCCTAATGTACTACACCATCCCATTCTCTCTCTCTCTCTCTCTCTCTCTCTCTCTCTCTCTCTCTCTCTCTCTCTCTCTCTCTCTCTCTCTCTCTCACACACACACACACACACACACACACACACACACACACACATATATATATATATATATATATATATATATATATATATATATATATATATATATATATATATATATATATATATATATATATATATATATATATATATATATATATATATATATATATATATATATATATATATAAGTTAAGATTTATTACCCCACGCTCAAGGCCCATTGAGTTAAAATGAGTGGTATTCAAAGTAAAAGGCAACCTAGAATGACGCAAACATTGACGAACACCAGTGTTTTAGGGAAAATTCCACACCCACAGCAAGGTATGATTTTGTTCGGCAACTGTAGGCCGTCCGCGAAATGTGTGCGAATGATAAAACACAAATCGAAATTAAGAGTCATTTTGTTATTTCAAAGTGACTGACGAAGTTGTTAATGTAACGGTAAGGTCAAGGTGATGATACAAAGGAGGCACATGACTGGCACTGATGCGCATGCAGACTAAGCAATGCCAAAGGTGACTGTAGCAATTAATTGTTTCTGTTAGGGAGAGCAGCCAAGGGCGAAAAAAAAAAAAAAGTTCTCTATGCTACTCCCCGGGGTAGAGTAACCTTGCTAAGAGCATTAGGGCTGGTGGACACTTCTCTACGTAGGAGTGGTGAACAGACCAGGTTTCAATGCATAGGCGTCAGTAACAGCAAAAATATTGGCAGATACAGTACACACACACACACACACACACACACACACACACACACACACACACACACACACACACACACACATCCATTAACTTTGAAGTTACGAAGTTTTGACGAGTCTTTAATATTCATTAGTAGCAAGAAAGTTTTGATCTCATATTCTGAGCTGTACATCATGAAGGACAAAGGGGAGAACAGTACTGGAATTCACGCAGACCTAAAGATATTCTTGCTAGTGGCTAGGAGTAACAAGAATGAGCTGAGGCAGGGAACTTTATGCGCATAAAATATACAAGCAACATAATATACGTATAATCTCTAGGCTTAAACAAAATTCATACAATACAGAGGAAGAAATACAACAACGGTTCAGATAATGTATAAAAATTTAAGCTAGTATGAACAAAATTAAACCTGCTAGCAGTGAACAAGACAAAGTTTAATATAAATCAAAAGAAAACATTAGTGAAAAATGTAAAACAAATTTCTCTGTCATTACCATCAATTATATTATTGATTTTTACATGATGAAGTTGTTGCCTTGTTTTCCAACGCATCTCACTGGTGCCATAAGTCGCACTGCGTTATCAGTGTTAAAGCGAAGTAAGTGGTGCGCGTGGTTTTTACCACTCATACTGTTCATCTCGTGTTACTCATCGCTGTGGCAAATGATAAGGCTGACCAAATACGCCACTTTAAGAATGAGCACGAGCGACACTTCTTAAATGATATCCATATGCATTTCTTGTCAGTGTTTGTTATAGAAGAGCCTGATCACCTCTATTCTTGTACGTGTTATCATAAGCCACTAATAAACACCGCTAAAACATGTGGTCAGCGCACGCGGGATGGCTACCCCCTAGCGTGTGAGGGGCCTCATGCATGGGCACCGGGCCTGCCTCCAACAGTATCAACTTGGCATCAGAATGTGTGTCACCGCTGGTACCACTGCCACAACGCTAGGACCAGAGGGTGCCTATCACATATCACACACCGAAATGCACGTGTAGAAACGTGCCTTACGATATAATTGCCTTTCTGACGATGATGGGATAGAAAAGATAAATTATTGTAACTTGGCGCATCTCTCTCTCTCTCTCTCTCTCTCTCTCGTGATGAGGAAGCGTTGGGTGAGGACGTCACAATAATAAAATATCAACGTGGCTATGGAAAATATTCCGTTACTAACACTGAAGGCATTTTCAAGATGCTTTCATGGGATTGCATGCTGAAACAATATCATGGTGGATGCTAACTTTCAGCACCTCACGAATGGCATCAGGCAAGTGTGTGTGTGTGTGTGTGTGTGTGTGCATCATCACCACTATTGACATTTGCTCCAACACTGAGCGGACAAGACGGAGTGGCAACAAGCCAATGTTAACAGCTGACCATTGCAAGAAGGACGAACAATTACTGCTACTCCAATAAGCTAAACGGGAAGCAAATGCTTATGTGGAGGTTGATTAGAAAAAAAAAAGTTTAATGACTCATTACTCAGCAATAATACCACATCCAAATTCATAATTAACGAGTGTCGCACCAAGCATCTCCATCACTACCACGCCAACCACAACTACCGCCAGACTTGACCGTATCACCAATACGGAAGGAAACATTTTAAATATACAGATCTCCTGAGCCCTCAAAATGATGCTTCCACCATTCCTTCACCTTAGAGACCTACCACTCAAGATTTATCCACTGTATCTATTAACTGATTGTAGCCACCCGTCCGGAGAGAGAGAGAGAGAGAGAGAAATAGTCCCACACTTACCCTGTTCCGAGATAACCCACGACGAAACATGCCGACGACTGTGGTTGTTTCGTTTGATTCACACCGGTATTTCTACCCAGCACTTTCTCAAACTCACACCGACAACATTTCGCTCAGTATCCGTGAAAAAAAAAAGTTTATGCAGATATTTAGTTTTCCCTTAAATAAACGTGATAAACAACGGATAATTTTCTCTATCCTCGTCAAATCTTGGTTGTTTAGCTGTGGTCAGCAGTGGTGAACCCCTTGCATGAACAGCTCTAATAAGCGAAGAGTCCCAGCCCCGCCCTGCACCGTACCACACGGCCGCCGACACACTGAGCGCTTCGCATGCCCCCTACCTTTTCTGGATTCACGCCAATGCCCACTTGCCCACGTTATTCATATCATAATGTCGCAAATATTTTTCTGGAGACAATTTCTAACTTTAAGTCAGGACTTAACGCAGAATAATTTTCAAAACAGTTAATCAATTATTTGGATGAGGCAGGGAATCCTTGTGGTGCCCCGCGTTAGGAGACGACCAAAGGAGCATCTTGAGCCGACGGAGGGGAACTCGTGGCGACAGCTGCACACCCAGCCTGGCGCCAATAGCAGAGATAAATATAGGCATGGTCTAAGGCACCACCATTTCCCTGCCACTGCTGGTGCGACTAACACTATCTTCATCAGCTGTTCCCTGATAACCGTACACGTTGTTTGTCACGTCTTCTCACTTATCATAACTCTCGCTACTAATGCAGCCCATACCAACTTGATACGAAAGTTTTGTTGTCTACAACAACAATCTTTAGTGATTACCAGTAATTAGTCACACTAAATGATTCATACGACCTGTTAACGGATGTGCCATTACCAGGTCCACCTTTTTACTTCGTCCTAGAGCAATAACCATTTTGCCACTACGTTCCACTTAAAGACCTGTCCACACCAGACTTTTAGAAACAGTATTCATGGATGGATAGATGGATGAATGGATGGATGAGTAGATGGATGGATGGATGAGTGGAGTAGATGGATGAATGGATGGATGGATAGATGGATGAGTGAATGTCTCAACTGTTTCCCAAATGTTACTTGAAAGTTTGCAAACATTGTTTGCAAAACAATGTTTCACTGTTTCCTGGTGTGATATTGTATATTGTATTTTTATTCCTATATTGCCTCATTTAATCATTGAATAATTATTTCCTCCTGAACTGAACTTGATAATTGATTAGTGCCAATTTATTATTAAAAAAAAAAAAAAAGAGTAGAAAACAAAAATATTGAATAAAACACTTTTTTTTTTGCATCTATTATGAGCAGAATACACATACTGAAAGAAGTTCAAATTCATCTAGGTCTTGCACTGCAAATCAAAATCTACTTCCTCTGATAAATACACACCCACCCCAATGGATTTTGTGCCTTCTGATGAACATGTACTGAAATCAGTGAAAAAATCAAAATACATTCTCAAGAGATACATGGGGCAAGTTAGGTGCGAAGTATCCAAGGAAGTGATGAGGTGTGGAGTGGTGGATGTAATTAATGAGCTGTGAGTTGTACGTGTGTGGCAGGAGGGAGAAAGGCTATATGCTCAAAAGAGAAGTTATCTCAAAATCTACTCAGTGATATCATGCAAAATGCTCAAAATCTTGACTTCATAAAGGCAAATGAATCTTGACTCAACAAGTGGTAAGCATCAAATGCTGGAAGTAACACTAAATGGATATAACTACATGAAATGCCATTTACATAGGAATGAGATGTTATATGTAACAAACCATAATAAAGAGTGTTAAACTTAGTTGTAAGAGTGATTCTCAACAGAAAAAATAAAATGAATAAATAATAAAGGATTTCTTACTATTATCTACAGACCTCCCAATCAAAGTAGAGAATCATATATTCTATAACAAAGAAAAAAGAAATTATAGATAAATTTGACACAATCTGCAAAGATTTTCAAAATCCTCAGGAAAAAATAAAGTGGTCAAATCTAGAATACAATCACAGAAGCTGGAGGGTAACAAGAGTTCATAGGGATGTGCTTCTCTTTCAGTAAGTTCTTGCTCCTACTCTTGGTAGGACAGGCAGAGCAATATGTGCTGAGGTGGTAAGGACATGCCAAAAGAATGGATGATAGATGGTAAGAAAAAGTGTGGGAGGTGTGAACTTGTGAGGGAGGCCACGTAAGGGATGCATAGATAGTGCAAAGAAAGCCTTAAAGGGAAGTATCTGCCATTCTGCCATTGGCATGGCAGAATGTTTGTGGAAATGGAGAGAAAATAATGTGTGTGAGGAATGACACAGCCTTGCAACCTCCGAAGGAGGTGCCACAAACTGATAGTTTCACACAGGTGTGGGGGAATCAAGTTGTGGATGCACTGTCACTCCACTGCAAATGCAGTATGACTCATTGATGGAGGATATATATATATATATATATATATATATATATATATATATATATATATATATATATATATATATATATATATATATATATATATATATATATATATATATATATATAGGAGATGCTTATAAACCTTTTTATGTTTGTGTGAGCTCTCCTTGTGTGTGTGTGTGTGCCATCAAGGTGCTTTTGTTGCACAATACTGCATTTAATAATTTTAAAGTTTTATAATGATTTTTATGAGGTAAATACACCTCTGGAGTGAAAAATCCTCTCCATTGGTACCTTCGCTCATATGCCCATTACACCACAGAGGGGTATTGCCACAAAATGACACTTGTACAATAAGTGCTCATTGCTGCCAGCTCATATTTTTCAGTCTTATTTTGTACACAATAAGAAGTTAAGGAGGAAACACTGAAATCTTTCTTGTGAACTTTAAAAGGGAGTAGGGTCTACATACCATACTGCCAGTATATTATTTACACACACACACACATATTTTCTCTCCTTCTCTCACCTTGCCAGCCACGCTGCTTCACATTCCATTACTCAAGCAATATTACATATAGGACCTACATACAGTACTATTACACAGTGCACACATACATACTTTTACATATTTAGATGCTACATACAAAGTCACTATGTAAAATTCTCTCCCTTCTACTCCCCTTCCACAAACTCTTGACACATTAGATTGTGTGAATTTGAAAGGAAATGAATAAAAGATGTAGTTTAGTAGATAATCTAGTAAACATGCATTAATTCATTTTCTTCAACTTTGCAAACCCTATACTCTAGTCTGCAGTGTATAAAATATATCCACCACATCTTTGTGTGTGTTTGTGTGGTGTGGGTGTGGATGCAAATATTCATTTCATGAGAGAGAGAGAGAGAGAGAGAGAGAGAGAGAGAGAGAGAGAGAGAGAGAGAGAGAGAGAGAGAGAGAGAGAGAGAGAGAGAGAGAGAGAGAGAGAGAGAGAGAGAGAGAGAGAGAGAGAGAGAGAGAGAGAGAGAGAGGAGAGAGAGAGAGAGAGAGAGAGAGAGAGAGAGAGAGAGAGAGAGAGAGAGAGAGAGAGAGAGAGAGAGAGAGAGAGAGAGAGAGAGAGAGAGAGAGAGAGAGAGAGAGAGAGAGAGAGAGAGAGAGAGAGAGATGCATAATCATTGCAAGGAAGTATCAATCCACTGTCACCTGACCCTAAGACATAGGTGTGAAGGGCATGTAGAAGTTGTTACTGTGGTGAATCCCCTCTGACAGCACTGTGAATGTGGCAAACTTGCTGTGACTCCACTGTGAATCTGGAATGACACTGCTCTGAATGTGCTACAACTCCCAGCTGTGGCAAATCCACTGTAAATGCTTTGAACAGTCCAAAACATTCACTGTTGCCTGGTAAATGCTCTGCAACTCACTTGCTCTGGCAACTCTGCTGTGACTCTGCTGCAAGCACACAGCAACTCCACTGTGAATGCACAGCACCTCTTCTGTGAACGTGCGGCAACTCTGCTGCTAACCTGCAGTAACTCCACTGCAAACAAGTCACAGCAAAGTTGCAATGCATTTGCCATGCAAATTGTCCAATGTATGAATAGAGCTTAAGGTTATTCAATCTTCAGTAAACTGTTTTTCTTTATCTTCCAGGTGGGAAGTATAGCAACAGTAACTGATCACCATTAATGCTGTCCTACCTCTTCTCAGTGCAGCTGAACTAGAGATATTCTATGATAGAATCTTTATATCTAATTGTCTTCTTTACTACTGCAAGCTCTTCTGCAGCGTTCTCTTCTAATTGTTTCTTTGCTAGAATGTGACGTGCTGAGAGGAGTCTTCCTGTATCCCCATCCTGTGCTCATGAAATGTATCTTACTAGTAGTAATAAATAGATCAGCAGACACCCTCATTATAGACCTATTTCTTTTATTTTTTTCCCACAGATATTCTCTTACACACACACACACACACACACACAATAGACTAAAGAATCTGGATTCAAGTTTCTCTTGATGAGACCATTCATGTCACAAAATATGCATAAATCAGTTATAGGAGTGTTGTTAGTTTGAGATACTATAGGCAATGAATTGTGCACAAGGATTCTCATTACCTTAGCTGATTTGGAGCTAAATCAAAATCCTATACTTTAAATATTTGGCAAGAGATTATAAAAATATACATTAATGATAATAAAAATTTTACTACTTCTACTTCTACTACTACTACAAATTTAATAAGATTAATCCTTCAGAGAAAGATAATCATGAGGTTATTTTCGTAATTCTGATATCAAAACCAGCAAGCTGTTAAAAATGTGAATTTATTAGAAAATTACTATTTTTTCTTCAAAGGTATAACAACAACGGAATTTCTGGCAGATTTCTCTGTGTACCATCTTCCCATTTTGTGCTCCTGCCCCACTCCAACTAAAAGGTGACTGCCACTTGTTGTAAAGGCCAGAGAATTGATCACACCAGGTACAGGAATGGAAAACAATGGCTTCAATGATCTATGTCCATCTGTATCGATTTTCCATAGACGAACATATCCATTCATTGATCCTGCAACAACAAAATATCTGAAATTATTACCATTACAAATATGATTACTATTTTTATTATTAACATTAATAATCATTAATAATCATTCTATCTATATACTATTCTGGCAATCCCACACATCACTCATACTCTTAGCCCTGTTGGCCCCTAGTGGAAAGGCTTAGTCTTATGGACCACCGTAATATATCTCAATTTAATTGCCTTGTATCAAAGCTCTTATCTTTGAATTTTTGTGCTTGTATGAAGAAAACAGTCCTTAATTTACTCATATCATATAATATCATATTAGATGCTCATAGAACAGGACCTCCCTGTAGCTAGAACTAGGCACAGCTGTTTAGAAACAAAAGATGATGTGGGACAGTAGGCCCAAGCAGGCCGATGACAGTCACAGACATCATGACAGACCCTTTAGGGAGTTTCAAAGCTCACACATTGAGGAAAAAAACAAGACAACAGAGTTAAACAGTTAATGTTTAAGTATTAAAATTGTACATACCTGAGGCCATAATGTCTGTGTTAATCAGTGTAGCCACAGCAGTGAGCCAATTTGGTAACCCATTGTTTTGATAGCCATGGGCAGCTTTCACCACAAAGTGTGGACGCTTCTTAAGAGTCGTCCACAAGGCCAGGTATCTGGTTGGAGTAAAATAAAATAGCTGCAAATATAACTGATTAATTTTTACCAAATACAATAGAAATACAAACAAATATTTTACTGACTAGTAGATCTGTTCACATGAAAGGCCAATTATGTAGTGCAATAGGTATTTTCTTGAAAATTTTAAGCATTAACCTTTCATTCTACATTATTCACATTTTTATTTTTTTCATTTTTAGTGTCTTTATCAATTTCTGGTTTCTTCATCATAATAATAATGGAATGTAAAAAATTTACAAGTTTTTCTTATTTCTCTCTCTTTTACAGACACATCTAGAAAGTAAAAAAAATAGTGGCAAAACATGAATGAAGCACAAATAAGATTCAAGTAGAGGAAGCAAAATAAGGAAAATGAGAATTTAGTTTAAAATATAATTTGACAAGTGATTATGGAAAGTAAAAAACAATGCACGAAAATTATACAGGAAACTTGTGAGAACTCTTTACTGTAACCATCAGAAGCAGCTTTTACAAGTTTACTAGTAAACAGAGACAAACAACTTTTAAGAAAAGTACTAATGTAGAAAATCAAGATATGAATGTGAAATATAAAACATGAAATGCAAGATAGGATATAAGTCAAGGTAGGTTTCAAACATTTTCATGGCTTTCATAATAATTTCAGAACTCTATGGTTGCCATGCTTAATTATATGTTCAAAACCTTCCTACCTCTTATTCAATTTATCTAGTCTGTTTCTGAGAATTCTGGAGTATACACTTCTGCCTACACATGCTGCTTTCATAGCTGAGGATATATTTGGGAGTCAATTATTCTCATTACAACTACTGTCCTTCACTTCTTTCAGGCATGGAAGAATACTTATGTCTGCTCTTATTCATTTGACTACCCAGGTATGTTGGATCGTTTAATTCTAAAGATATAAGCATTGCTACTTACCCATCTTGGCCATAAGTGACAAAGGTTCTCTCGTTGATTAGCTTTACACCATCTATGGAATCATGGTGCCCTGAAAATCGCAATTGTTTATCTTCAACCAGCACATACACAATCACAGACTGGTCTCTTCCTCCACTGGTGATACATGATTCTCTCATGAAGGCATCCAGGCCTGTTATTGCATCCTGGTGGCCACCTCTGTGAAAGATCATGGTAATCATCATCACATGCAATAAATTTCTTTCTAGGTGAAAGTGGGCCAGATATGTTATAATAATTATCATAGTAGTTCATAACATTCCAAACAAATCAATAAGAAGACTTTGCATTCTATAGATGACTTACTTGAAAAGGCAATCACTATTCAACACTTAATACTTAATGGCTGTATGGAAGGTAATAATTGTAAGTCCTGTGAGAAAAACATCACACCAATCACAACAAAAAAACAAATTGTATCTGCTGTTCACTGAATAGAATATAAAAAGAATTCCTATGTGCAAAACTAGGTCTCAATGAAATATTCTTTTCTCAGACAATATTCCCTCAACCTCTAACATCATAATTTTAGTACATCAACAAAGTATAAATATTCTCTTTTCTGAATATGGAACTCAATCATATACATAAAGAACATCAAGTTGAGGAGCATGTGTTCAAATATCAATTCAGAATTTTCTATGTAGGTGCTGGATGCTTAGCTAACTTTGGAACCTGTCACTGGCCAGCAGACTTTGTTGATGTCAGCAGAAAGTGTAATACTTGCCCTGCAGTGTTTGTGAAAAGTAATTTATCTATATTAGTGATTACCTGTGCATGCATATCAATAATTCTTTGTGCTGCTTTTTATGATGGGAAACAACCAGGGAATGGGTGATATTATGTCAGAATTTTTGATATGTTAAAATGACCATACCACAAAGCTTTCTGATTTATAGGAATGCAGGTATATAAAGTGTGAGGGAATGCTTGTGATTGTGAGTATGTGCATTTATGTCTCATCTTAGCTATCCCTTCTTTGTGGGTGACAATGACTGAACATATAGAGGAAGTATAAATGAGACAAACATTCATGCACCAGCATCATGAAATAATCAAATATCAAATTTAAAGAAAACTTGTGAAACTAACAAATTTTCAACGAAGGCCATGGCATCAAGGTTCCACACCATGACCATTCTGTCATGTGAACTGGAGAAGAGAGTGTGAGTGCCCCATCGAAAGGACAAGCCTGAGATGGCCCCACGGTGCTTCTTAAATGTCTTGAGGTGTTCAAGAGTCTCTGGATTCCAGATGTGTATATAGCCTGATGCATCACCTGAGGCCTGAAAAAAAAACATATAAAATAAATAAATAAAGATAAAGATAAATAAAATAAATAAATAAATAAATAAATAAAAAAAATAAATAAAGATAGAAAAACTGGATTCTAGAAGAATATCCTATCAGTTTTTTGGCACAATACATTTCTTTGCATGGTATCCACCATTCTCACAGAGAGCAAATTTTCAGTAATTTTTAATAAAGAGCTAAATAATTAATGATAAGCAACATGAAAATTCACACAAACATAAGAAACCCAAGAATCTAACTGGGAAACCTCATATTAGCTTATGCATCTTTTATGTGAACAAATGACAGTGTTTTATTCATAATTTCAAGACTCAAACATCCATGAATAGGAGCTAACCTGCATAAATAACCATACAGTATATTACTGAGAAGTAATGTAAAGGTATTCAAATAGATGAAAAAAAAAAAGTATATGAATGAAGATATCTGTTGTTCCCAAACTAAAATGCTAACTTTATCATACTACAAAGCTAACATCACATAATTATAACAACATTCTCTTAATTTTAATCATTTACACCTAATCCTAGAGAAAAACTGAAAAATATATATATTGTATTGACAGCAAACTTTCCATCACCTTTCTGATAAATTGTAAACTTTATGCTGCAACAACTTACCAGAAACTTTCCATCTGAAGATACAGCAATGGAGTATATGTGAGAGCAGTGTCCAATGTGTGCATCTTTGGCATCTTTTCTTCCTCTAAGCACAGTGCCAAGTTTTTCCCCATTAATGCCATCTAAAAATATATCCTTTGTAAGAAAATATACACAAAAAAAATTGGCAGAACACTGAAAAAAAAAAAAGTTGATACAACTTTTTTTTCTGTGCTGGAAGAATTAAACCAAAAGATGGACACCTAGTAGCAGTATCTTCCTGCTTTATGAAGAACAACTGCAAGGTGTTACTGATACTATAGTAAATTTTGGTGATAAAGGTTGATTCCAAAATTATTTAATGACAAGACAGCTGGTGGCTAATGAATGGCTAACAAAATAATATTCAACACCACTGATTTATAAAGAGTGAAAATTAAGTGAATGGGAAAAGATGAAGGGATAAGCTGAGACTGAGATGGCATATGTTGTGTAAAGTATGTGAAAAGAGGATTGTTCAAGAAATTATGAGGCCAGAATGAAACAGAATTTTGTTTATGGTCAAACTGCAAGAGGAATACAGCAAGAAGCAAAAGATAATATCCAAACAAAGCTTTAACTCACTACAACACAATCTCCAAAGGTAATATTTATATGAGGTGAAGATGCCCTGCTAATTATGGGATTTGTCTTATCTATCTAATGAAATGGTTTATAAGACAGGATATACAATGTAATCAATATTAAAGAAAAAAATAAATAAATAAAACTTGCTCTACTTACATTTCACCAAAGTAGCATCTTTGGACCCAGAGAATACATATTTTTCATCAGTGGAGACAGCTATGCATGTAACAGACAGTCTTTGCTTTTTTGACCTCAACACTTTGAGGTCACCAGCCTCAGGTTCCAAGTAAGAATCTGCAACCTTTTTTCTAAGTTTTCCGGAGGCCTCAAGAACATCTTCTCGGAGCCGGGTTCTGATGGCCTCATCGTCCAACTTGTCTTCTTCATCTTGAGCTCCTGAAAATTTCAAATAAATAAAAAATACATACCAAGCCAACATCCACTCCAAAGGAGAGTGGATGCCCAAGATAAGATGTCTACATTCAAATACACAGTATACAGTCACACCACATGTGTGAGATGGAACATGTTACAAAGGTTACACTTGTAACCAACAACTGAAGTGAACTGAAGAACCACATCAGATACAGAAGAGTCTCATGTACAGGTACTGGAACCAGAATCACCATTAATTAATAATCAATATCATTACTGTAATCATTATGTGTGGAAGAAATGAATAATAAAAGTAGACTACTAAGTTGCAAACTCTGCATCTGGGTTGAATAATAATGCCATTTTATTTCCCTGTAAGAATTATATTCATGAACAACAGTTATTTTCACTTTACATATCCAAGGGTTGTGTGGGAGTCATTCTGGTGTGTAAGTATCTCTCACCTCAATTTGTACGCCTACTCTAAAAACTGTAACTCCTTTGTTATAATGCACAGGATGATCACTAGAAGAAATTTGATAATAAAAAGAAATAGATAAACATTACGTAGCAAGGAAAGCACTAATATACACACAAACATAAATGATAAAATCATAATAAATATTAATAACGTCAAAGTTCTTGAGGGCCAAAGAGGAGTTGTAAGTTACTTCATTCACCGTAGTTTTTGGTGGCCATCCTTTATTTAAGCACTTTAAACACTTTATTATGTTTATCTGTAGTACATAGATATACTTGTAATAATTTTAGAAGGACAAACAGCCCATATTTAAGCATAGGCTTTTTGGGCACACACACACACACACACACACACACACACACACACACACACACAGACACACACACACACACACACACATACATGTATAACAACTAAAAAATTAAATGAATACAGATAAAAAAAATAAATAAAAAATAAAATAAATAAATGAATAAATAAATACATAAATAAATAAATAAATAAATAAATAAATATATATATATATATATATATATATATATATATATATATATATATATATATATATATATATATATATATATATATATATATATATATATATATATATATATATATATCTAAGATACTATATTAAAAAGTATAAATTACAAAATACTCACTCTGTTCCTGTAGCTGCTTTAGATACTGACGTGCCAGCCGCACCTTTTTCTCTTGTGCAGTCTCCTCCTCCAACTCTTCTTCCTCCTCAACTACCTTTTTGTTTTTAGCATACTCTTCTTCCTCTTCACTGGTAATTTCTTCATCTAGGTCTGGGGCGAATTTCCCTCTTTTTTCTAATTGCTGGCTTTTAGTATCAGTTTTTCTTTTTTCCTGAGTTTTTCTTCCTCCTAATTTCTGAAAAGTTCCAAAGCAAAATAAATCTTATGTATCTTTTCATTTATCTGCAAATGTGCAGATCTTTGTCTTCACATATTTTGACATCTTGGATTTATCATCTTCTTTTTACCAAAAGTTAACCCCATCCTTTGATACTTTTTCACATTGCTTAGATTACACTGAACCTAAAGTAAAATGTACAAGAATGGTTCTTTTAGTTAAGCAGATAAATAAAGCTGAGAAAGTTTATCACAAAAATGAAGTCTAATATGAAGCAACAAAACCAGTTGCCACAGGCTAAGCTGATCTAGAAGCAATACCTCTATTACCTTCCTCTTTTGGTGAAACACCAAGACTTGATGCAAGATATACATCCTCAAGAGCTTCAGACAAGACTGTCCCCACCACCCATGAGGCTCACAAGTAAAGAACTTATAGAGCAGAAAATAAAAACATCTGATGAAGTGGAGTTAATAGCAGTTGAAAATAAAAGCAGTGAAGATAATATAATGGCAGCAGTCTGCAAGAATCAGTGTTAGCCCTAACCATGTTCTTGATTTATGTCAATGATACAGACGTTAGTATTGGAACAGAGACTTACATAAACACGTCTGCTAATGATGCAAAGTTGCAAAGGAAAATAAATGATGACGGCTCATGCAAGGAGTTACAGAAAGACCTCACAGAACTCTATGCATCAAGTAAGAAATGACAAATGGATTTTAATGTAGATAAATGTCATGTGATAAAATCTGGCTGAATTCAAAGAGACCTGATTGGAATGATAAATTTGATTGCAACACAATTCAACCATCTGAAAGGGAAAGAGACAAATATAAAAATAAGTAGTAGGTTATCCCCTGAAGACCATATACATGGCAAACATGTGGATAGCATTTAGATACATAGATGAGGAAATGATAAAAAAAAATAATCACAACTTTTATAAGATAAAACTGGAATATGCAGCAGTAGTATAAAACCCACATCTGAAAAACAAGCAAAAAGGAACATTCACAGTCTTAAAGATAAATATAACAAATTAACATTCAAAGATGGGACATTACGAGCTCCATTATATGCTGCAAAAAATACAATTAAGAACCCAGGCGACTCTGAATGCTTCCCACAGCAGGGCTTTTCCAAGCTGAGTAACCTGCCACGTCTCAAGCAAAAAGTTAGAGGAGTTTGACGATCAAATTAAACCTGACCTAACTAACTTCCTAAACTTGGACTATGCTTCCTGAGCCCCCTGACAATTTACAATTTGCAATACGGTTATTTCTAAATTTACTGATGAATCAACAATTAGACTACAAAGTGGAGGTCTTCACACTAAAATAGATAAAGACTTACCATCTGAAAGGCGCTGCTTACCGTAAATATACCTGCGTTTCTACCGATTCCTAGAAATAAATCACTATTGTAGGGCATGCTTACCCTAAAAATGGTAGGGAATATAAGTTTTGAGGCCTACGTGATCCGCCAACGCCAATAAAACAATATTCCCATTAGTCTTACACAGAGTACACTTCAAAAGGCTCAACGATCATCCTATTGCTTTATCAACATCTATGTGGCAGTGAAGGTGGTGTCTGCGAATGTGCTCTCAACTGAATGTTATTTTCTCATTTATACACATACCTTACGATTATTTCCGCCTCGCCTCTTGTTTCTGATGAAGAAAGGCATGGTCAGTGCAGGCACTTCCTTATAACCTTAGTCTTTTCGTGTACCTGCTGCCGTATTCACATTCAGCACATCGTCACACACGTGCAGTCCTTCAAGTTGTTGATGTTTGTGATCTTGATCTTAGTCTTGATTCTACCGGTAGCTCAGGATTTCTCCCAGGCCTTCGTATTGGCAGCTCCTGTATGGGGAATGGGGGGAGGAGGGAAAGAAAGGGCAAACAGAAAAACAGACAACATCTTTCACACCTCTAGTTCCCACATCTAGCACGCCACATTTTCTCAATGAACACTTTCAGTCATCCTTTCATTCGTCTCTCCACGCAGTCCCAGTAGCAACACCATCCATTCCCTTCCTGTCTTCTTCACTCTGACATGCCCCTCAGCATCACTTGCATCATCTCATTCCTGTCTCTGGCATACTTCACACACTCCAGCTGTTTTCCAGTAAGTGTCCAAAGAGGGTTGTGTTGATCGGCGATGCTATTGGATTCTTATAGATATGACAATGCGGTGCACGTCATTTGAATAAAGAAACAGACACACGGATGTCTTCCCTTAAGTACAGGACCCTCGAAAGTGTGGTGGGAGGCAAGTGGGTCACCCCGGAGAGCGAGAGGAAGCGGCGGGAGGCGAGAAAGGAGGAGGTGATCAAAAGAAGGCAAGAGGAGAAAAATCTAAGGAAGAAGTACAAAGATCGTCGTGCAAAAAAGGAAGCAAAGAAGAGAGTGAAGCATAAAAGGGCGAGCTGGATGCAGTTCATTCAGGCTCTGGTGTGCCTGTGCTGCGTGGCCTGCTCCTGTCTGAGCATCATCGCCTCCGCTGTCATCATGATGCACGCGCTGTAAATCTGACACTTCCCTGTCACCTTTCCGCCACAATACTATTTAATGCAGTTTCTTTATAAGTTCTAATTCTACACTATATATAGTGCATCAAGATTAATCGCTTAAGACCAATGGAAAATCTGCTGGGTAGAAGAAAAAAGCAAGAGTTAAAGGATTTTTTTCCTTTTGTACTTCCATGGGTGCACACCTTGCAGACGTGGAAAGCAAAAGATATCAGACATTTGTATATGTTATTTTTAATATATGAGAGCACTGTTCCAAAAACTGAATGCCACATATTACCCTCAATTGATACACACACACACACACACACACACACACACACACACACACGAGGACCGTTAGGATTAATCTCTACTCACCTGACATGTTTTAGGACAAACAAATACAAATATATTCGCATCACACAGAACAGAAAGTTTCAGTATTAATGGCTGCTTTCCCTCACCACCACATATGCTGAAGACTTGTATCTGAAACACCGCAGTTCAGGTGGACGCCGCTGGCTGGTCACAAGCGGTAACACCACACAAAGCTTACACACAATGATGCACGGCCATGCTTTCAGTATCATATTTTTGACAAGTGCCTGACATCTATCTTTACCACTACATAATTTTTGCCAGAAACGCCTCTCAGCGGCAGCGACGACATGCAGTGGCGGAGGCGCGCCACACGCTCGAAGGCTTACATGAATAATGATGGGTGATTCTTGTGCACTGGTTCGGTAAAATATTTTCTGGTAATAATTACTGCTTGCTAGCTTGTCTGAGTGTGAAGTGCATGCTTAACAGAAGATAGTACTTATGTGATCGGACTAGTACGTGATGCCTTACCGTAATTGGGGATGTTTTCATGAAATTTGGTCATTAATATGTACTTAGTCTTTTTCTTTTCATAAATTTTTTAGCGTCCTCAAAATTCCTTTGGTATCAAATGATGCATCTCGTATTGCTCCTCTGAACGTGAATGGAATGTTGTATTATTCACTTTGCAATATTTCTATAATTAGTTAATTGAGAATTATAAGTCTTAACAAATCTATTCAATTGCACATCTCACCAATCTATAAGGACATAAAACAACAGTAAAGAGAGACGAAAAATATATTTAATACAAGGATGTGTCAGATAGCACATTGGGCAGGGAGGGGGCCAGTACTGTCAGCAGTGTACATGATCATCAACCAGCACAAGGTATTAATGGTTTGAACGTGAGACCAATCAATTTTATCATAAACATCTGTAACATCATTCAACATATTTCTACAGCACGACAAATGCGTAGAAACTTAAGAACAGCAACTATAAAATGTTAAAAGGTACATCTGTAAAAAAGATCGGTGTCTGTCAACATCTACAACGGTGGCTGCCGACGAAGTCCAAAATGCAGGTGTGGCGCGGAGAGGAAGAAGAACACTGGGTGATGCTGGTGAACCACGTGTCATTGGAAAAAGGAAGGGAAGCTTTTACCGCCAAATCAAACATTATCATTGTGTTGTACTGAACGACTGACTTAAATTTACGTAATTAAATCTGCAACAGATTATTTGGTATGAGAACATGAACACGAAGAGTCTGCACATATGCGTACGCAGTTCACTACATACACAAGAAGTCTTACAGTTACTCTGCCAATTTCTGTTAAGGAATGTAAGCCCTGAAGATGCGGAAAGCAAATTTTAAGTAAAAGTGTATCATCATCTCAAAATAATGACCACGACTTTTGTATGTATAAACTTCATGGGCATCCTACTTAAGCACGTGGTAATTAGATTTTTCATTATTATGTAACTTCATAATATGATCTAGAAGACTGTGTCTTGCATGATTATTGGCACATTTAGAAAACAAACAGAACGAAACAATGTCTCAAGAACTGAGTTTGAGATATGTAACATAAACCTACGTGACACACACACACACACACACACACACACTCTCTCTCTCTCTCTCTCTCTCTCTCTCTCTCTCTCTCTCTCTCTCTCTCTCTCTCTCTCTCTCTCTCTCTCCCCTTCATCGCCTGTCACTGTATTAAATCATCTTCCTCCAATGCTAGCAACTGTTTGTAACATTCTGTCAAATATTGCCATTCATGCCTTCACACACCACGCTTCCCATCCCTCCCTCCACACACACACACACACACACACACACACACACACTTATGATCAACAGTTTTTACTGACTAAATATTCGCCAAGCAAATATATTGTAAAATTCACGATTATGGGCAATTTTCCTTCAGCACCAAGTATGCTGGAGATTTGTACCTGAAACACCACGAGGTAATCTTGCCACGGATGTCTGTGCTACTGGTGCCTTCCAGCATTTCTGTGCTATTTTTATGGATAGATAAAAACTTACGATGTCAAGCAGTCACTGAATTCACACTGAATACGACTAATACAGACGGGTGTCGCTGATGATTATTTATTTATTAATATGTATTTTTGAATGATTCAGAATAGCACAGTGTGATGGGGGAGCTGCCATGCCTTGCAAGCTGGAGGAATGAGCAGCGTGGTTACTGGAATTCTTTCTTGTGTCGAGTATCTTTTTAACAAGTGAAATATAAAATAGTTTGATTTTCTCTTGATGTTGATCATAATAGAATTGTAAATTCCTTCATATAATGACATTTTGTCACATATGAATTTTTCATCCAGAGAAACCATTCTTTGCGTCAGTCACGGCGTTAAATGAAGGTCGTCCCACTACCGCTCGTATATAGAACGCGCAGGGGAGTGTGTTGTCCAGCCCACCTGAGGTTATTTGACTTCAAAATCGAAAGTGTTCCCTTCATCAGTGGGAAATGCTGGGGAAACATGAGAGTTCATGATGATTTCACACAAAATTTGATGACAAAGCAATGAATGAAAAAAAAAAAAAAATGTAGACCTGAAGAAATTACTACAAGTAAATTTACTTAATCTAGAATCGGGTAATTGATAAAGTATTATGAATCACTGACCTCGACTTACTCTCTCTTGTCGTGTGTGTGTGTGTGTGTGTGTGTGTGTGTGTGTGTGTGTGTGTGTGTGTGTGTGTGTGTGTGTGTGTGTGTGTGTGTGTGTGTGTGTATATATATATATATATATATATATATATATATATATATATATATATATATATATATATATATATATATATATATATATATATATATATATTATTGTTCGTGTTTTGTGGCATATCGGTGGTTGAAGGCGGGTGCAATCACTGCTTCGTGGCCTTGCAGAACAACACTGTGAAACATCCCCGATTTACCAAGAGTCACAGTTATGATGCTGGACAGCAAGTATCACTGTGGCCCGCTGTACTACTTGACGGTGGTCTGCAGGACTGCTAACAGCACTAGCAGGAAGAGGATATTGCCGAGAGAAGAGTTGGTGTACGCACTCTGCCCGCCGTGCTGCATCGCCGCCGGATGCTCTCCTGCAGACAAGAAGAGTTATACAGTGGCGGCCAAGTGAGTAGTTGACGGTCACTGGCCTGGCCGCTGTTATATTACAAAATATAAGTGTATCTCTGCTATTCTATTTTGTAATGAAAATAGATTTGAACATTCAAATAGATTATAATCACACACACACACACACACACACACACACACACACACACAAAGAAACACGGAAAAAAAACATGGCACATGTTTCGAGGATACACATACGAGTCTAGCAGCGAACAGAAAATATAACACACCTTCAGAATAACATTAATATTACAGAGCTTAACGTAAAAATAGTATTAATGATGAGTACGAACACTGAGCAGCAACCAACCCAGTCAATATCTCAGCCGACTGTATGAATGCTTAAATGAATGGATTAGCTGCGTAAAGTACACCGGAATTATCTTTATAGATTTATCATACGTAGGCTTTGGTCACCTTAACGAGGTGGGTTGCACAGTAGTGGTGGAGTGGCGGAGGTGGCAGCGAGAGGCAAGACATGATGTGGGAAGGAAACTCTGAGAAACTCATGATGGTGGCGATTATGATTACAGAAAAGTGAACCAAGTGAGGGAAAGGTGGCGGCAGTATGATGGAAACCTCACAGTATTGACCCAGCGGTGAGATTCTCCCCTAAATTCACTTTCAGGGGCAGATGAGTCTTTGTCACTACTTTGGCCACCCCATAATGACAAATGATGGAGCGTCCTGCCTTAGGATCCGTGCAGACCAAAATAGTTTAAATGAATAAGACCCGTTGCAGCGACTTGACCTGAGCGAACCCTCTAGCGCAAAACTCTTCAATTTAGGTACGTAGCATTTTTCCTTGACAACCCAGCTCCCCATCAAGACAAGGCAGTGAAGGCTTCAGGATGTTTACATTTCAGAGTTAATGAGACAACAGAAAACAAACAAACAAACACGACAAAAGAAACATATACCATTTAGAACATGCACAGTGACGTTTGCTGGGGCGGCGTTGGATGGGCTGCAGTCGTAGTGGCCGGAATCAGAGCCCCTCGCCTTCTGGATGAGCAGAGTACTGGTGGTGAGGTCCCCCTTCTCCAGAATCACTGTCACTCCGCCGCGGCTCGAATCGTAACTGATTATCTAGTGAAAAGACCAAGAGGTGAGAAATGGTTATGAGGGGAAGAGAGAGAGAGAGAGAGAGAGAGAGAGAGAGAGAGAGAGAGAGAGAGAGAGAGAGAGAGAGAACGCCGCAAAGTCATGGGACCTATACTGCGTTTTTGGTGAGCACAAATCATGCAGCAGTACTATTGTCAGCGGGGCGGTGGTCTGTTATTCGTGACCAGCTGCTTCCCCCGCTCTCGCCGGCCCGTCCACTTTTGCTAATGTAAAATAACAATCATGCGTTTTATACTGCCGTGTTGTGCAGGTCCCGACATGTTATTACCGAGCATAAACTTCCTTAGTATATGTCCAAATGCACTTATGGTTTGTATCAACACAGCTCCTCCCAGCAGCAGCCGGGAACTCGGAGAAAAAAAACTATATCAACTTGAGAAGGAAGGAAGGAACTTGGAAGTGAAGGAGCAAGTAAGGACGAGAAATAAGGAAAGAAAAAAATCATAATAAGGCGAAGTTTCTGTGTGTTTTTAAGTACAGAGGAGCATTGGAAGGTAAGAGTGAAGGGTAAGAAAAATGATGACCGCTATGAAGAGAAAAGGTTAAGAGGGACAGGACGAAAGATAAATCGAAGTAGAGCGTGAAACGTACTGCTGAAAATGCTGAAAAAGTTGCAGGGGACGCAAGTAGAAATAGGGGCGAAACAAGTTAAAAATATGAGAGAGAGAGAGAGAGAGAGAGAGAGAGAGAGAGAGAGAGAGAGAGAGAGAGAGAGGAGAGAGAGAGAGAGAGAGAGAGAGAGAGAGAGAGAGAGAGAGAGAGAGAGAGGAACAGAAGAGCAGAGACAGAAGAGCTAATATGGCAGATGAAGTACCTTGTTGTTGTGGCTCCAGAAGATGAAGTCTGGTGGCTCCGGACTGTACTCCACCAAGCAGGTCAGGTTGATGGTGGAGCCAGTGTTCACGTGCAGGTCCGGTCCGCCCAGTATGTGTGTGTGCGGCTCTGAGGGTGACGAGGAAAAAAAAAAGATAAAAAAAAAAAAGCGGTGGAAAAAGAAGAAAAGAGAAAAAAATGTGCTGTTACATGGGTGCTCTTCCATATTTAAATTCTCTCTCTCTCTCTCTCTCTCTCTCTCTCTCTCTCTCTCTCTCTCTCTCTCTCTCTCTCTCTCTCTCTCTCTCTCTCTCTCTCTCTCGTAGTAATTATTGCTACCTTGCAAATTACTATGCTTTAGTTTCTCTCTTTGTCTGAGAGAGAGAGAGAGAGAGAGAGAGAGAGAGAGAGAGAGAGAGAGAGAGAGAGAGAGAGAGAGAGAGAGAGAGAGAGAGAGAGAGAGAGAATATCAAACACCCACTATCCACCTACACACTCACACTCACACCCACCTACACACACACACACACACACACACACACACACATATTTTCTATACTTACCAACGACTCTGAGGCGAATGAAATGCGACATCGGGGGTGTGGTGGAGACCTGGCACTCGTACACGCCGGAGTCACGAGGCTGGCAAGAGAGGGCAGACTGTGAGCACCTTGCCGGGAGGAGGAGAATAGGATACTTCGATAACATTGGTGGTATTTAAGGGCGGCAGGGATTTTAGGGGGAATTCTAAAGGTCTAGCGGCGAGGTGGAGGTCGAAGGCACGAACCCTGAAGGGGAGGAAACATTGATCCAGATTTAGAGTTAAGGAGGTGACGGCGGGAAGGTGCAGGGATGATGGACGGCTTTGAGGAGACACAGCCACACAGGAGACTGGAGGGTCAGGAGGGAGAGTGAGTGGGACAGGCTGAAAAATGGAGGAAGTTAAGAGAGGTTCACATTAGGAGGAGGTGAAGGGAAGGGATCAATACAGCAGAAAGAAATCGGAAGTTTTAAGGATATAGTAGAAATATATCGCAAGCTTTGTTTAATTTTTTTTTTAGCAGAAATGATCGTAAGATTTATTTTTAGTTCGTTTTAAGAATTTATCGGCAAAATGAAGGTGAATTTCTTATAATCAACATACATTATGAGAAAACAACAGTATCATCTGAATAGTGAACAATATACATAGGTTAATATTTTTTTTTTACCGTTTTTATATTGTCACATTGTTCTCAAAACCTTAATTTAATGATAAAATATCCGTCATATCAATTGTTATTAACGTCAGTGATCCACACTGCCACACGCTCACCTCCATGAATAATCGAATAATAATAATAAAAGCGAAATTTCTGCATCATCAGGAATTCTAGTGGCGCTCTAACAAATACAAGAAAGGCGTTCACGGAAGAGTGCAGGTTGCTGTACACAAATGTTCCTTGATCTGCGAAGTTCTGTAACTCTGAAAGGCCTTTTCTTAGCACCGTTGTCAGCAGGAACCGTTCACGGCTGATCTGAGCATCTTTGACATTAACGTGAATAAGACATCCTCACCATTACGAATATCTGATGCTTCTTTATTACCGTGGTTTGGTTTGCACTGATTCAATTCATAGCCTATGTGTCACGTAAGCTTCCTAGTTTTATTGTTTACTGCGATACCAATACCAGCATTATGGGTACAGCTAGTAGACCCTGCAATGTTTAAACTGCCGTGACTGTGCTACATACAAAGACAATGGGGGCAGATAAAAGATAGCACGAAGATAGTTTTGAACTCTACTCAGTTAAACAATCGTCTCTAGAAGCTTCACTCTGCAAGTCGGGCGCTGTTCTGGATTCATACTTCGGCGTAGAGTATTTTTTCAAGACACTGTTGGAACAAGTAACACATATACTGCAGTTCTGCCCATGTCACTGTTAGAAAGAAAGAACAGGCGACAGTCGTTCGCTGGTGTTTGAGTGCAGCGTGCCCACATGGCCAGCCGACACGTCGGTGCACCCGTGTGTGCTCCCTCACCTTGATAAAAACTGTGTGTCCTGAATTTTTCATAAGAAAAATCGTGCAAATGACAGCAACTTTCTGTAGTTTACCACTATCCAGGATCACATTCTGGTGCACCAGTTATGTCATAGAGTAAGTTTTTGTTCAGGACCTAACTGCTGTCAGATTTAAAAATATTTAGTACAAATTGCTTGATGAAAGTAGAGCTGCATGTCACGACATGAGTTTCCACTAAGACTTGAGCTGCTTTGAATTAGCAGAAGATAACCGTGAAATGTTTACCTGCGGAAAGTTATAAGCAAGCTACGCCAATTCCATTGAACTGATTCACTCAAGCGGCATATTATACACACGAGGGGGAAAGAAACATAAACAGCTTGCCGGCATACGTGTGCTGGTCTAGTGTGTAATTGGGCTGTAGGTCGTACCCAGAGTAGGTTTATGGAGCATGTCATTAATACATTATCATTAAAACATTATTAGAATTCCCGACAACGTTCTCGTTTTCTCCTTTTCTAGCAGTCACTGATATCAATGGATGAGGACTTTCGTGAGTCGCCCCTATCCATCTGTTGTACAGCTTGTTGATCAGCTACAGTGTGGACAAAGTGCCACTCTCGCAACACTTCAGGCAACAGGAGTTGCACCATACATTATGCAACGTGCACCCCAGTCTGGACGGGCCTTTACGGTGTGCCGTGGTTAATACAGTGTAGGAGGCACCACCAAGCGATCGGGCGATGCAAGCTTTCAGGACAGTGGTGGGGGACGGTAACACCTAAGGGGCAACACGCTGTGCAAAACTGCTAGTTTAACATTTGACGATGAACAATAATGCTTTATAGAATTAAAATACGAAAAAAAAATGAGAGAGAGAGAGAGAGAGAGAGAGAGAGAGAGAGAGAGAGAGAGAGAGAGAGAGAGAGAGAGAGAGAGAGAGAGAGAGAGAGAGAGAGAGAGAGAGGAGGGGAGAGTTTTTAGAAGCAACAATAAACGATTCATAGGAAAAAAAAGTAAAAAAAGAGTTGGAACCTTGTCACGATTAAAAAAAACAATTCTAAAGTCCACAGATTTGATTGAATAGCAATGGAAAAACACTTTTAAAAATATGAAATATTTTTTTCAAATAATTTAAAGTTAGCTCGAAGCTGAAGTAAGAAAATTAAAAAAAATACAAACGTTAATATGCCAAACTTTAACAGGATTATAAATCACTAAAGTCACTATATTTTCCCTTAATGGGTGGTTGTAGCTGTGAATGGGTAGGTCAATGTGCAGAGAATGGTAGGGTGGGTGGGTTGGTAGCTGGATGGTATGGTGAGTGTGGATGGGATGGGTGGGCCTATAGGTAGTGTTCGGTGGGTGGATGGGTGGATGTGGTTAAATGGGTGACTGGGTGGTTGGGATAATGGAGGTGAGTTGGTGGGTGAGTTGAGTCGGTGGATAGATGGATGGAGTTACGGCTGCGGGTGGGTGGATATGAGAGGGTGGATATGGTTGAGTGGTTGAGTGGATGGGTGGCTGTGGTTGAGTAAATAGTGGATGGGTTGGCAAACGTTATATAAGAACATAAGAACAAAAGAAATAAGGGAAGCTGCAAGAAGCGACCAGGCTTACACGTGTCAGTCCCTGTATGAAATATACTTACCTATTTCCATCTATTATCCCCATCCATAAACCCGTCTAACCTTCTCTTAAAGCTCCCTAATGTTCTAGCATTAACAACATGATTACTGAGTCCGTTTCACTCAGCTACCACTTTATTTGAGAACCAATTTCTTCCTATTTCCTTCCTAAACCTAAATTTTTAAAGCTTGGATCCGTTATTTCTTGTTCTATCCTGGTTGCTGATCCTAAGAATTTTGCTTACATCCCCCTTGTTATAACCCTTATACCACTTAAAGGCTTCTATCAGGTGGTGAGCGCGGATCCACATGCTGCCTTCACGAAGCCTGTAGTCCAGACATCTGAGTCTAGAGAAATTTTAGGGACCAAGTGGTTTGGAAACCAAGTGTCTCGAGCACCAAACGTCCTGAGGCCTATTTGCACTCAGGCCGATCTGTCTTGAGGATCAAGTACCATCCGCCCCAGTACCAAATGAGGGTGAACCGCCATGTCTCCTGTGGCGCGTGTCGACAGTTACGGAGTTCTTATAAATAACATGTTTGTTTCAGCATTTTTCTTCTGAATGTTTAATATTTTTACGTTAATGTTGTTTTCGTATTGATATTTTCGAAATATCAGCTAAGGGCAAGGCTAATTTCTAAGGTGACTGAAAACATCCTAAATATGAAAGTTTGGAGAAGTGACAACATGAGTGCACCAGTCAGTTGTCCTCCAGAAAAGTGGCAGGTGGGAGGGAGCGTGTCTTCCAGATAAACCTAGCGACTCTAGTTGATCAAGCACCGTTGTCGTGCTCTCGCTTTTCTTCCCTATGTGAGTTCTTAACTCTGAAGTGACATTAAGTCTTCAGAATCTTACATCATAAAATCAGACGAAAAGAAGATAATACAAGTAAACTACCGTTCCATAACGCATGGAAGAGGCCACAGCGCAATCACGGAAATACTAACGTGAACTGCAGGCAATCGGCTGTTGAAGAGAAACGGTTAGGGGAAATATCGATAAGTTACAGAGGGAGTTTGTTCGAAAGGGTAACAGAGGAGACCCGCGGCAGGAGATAGAACTGGCCGAAGGCTCGAGGTGGCAAGGGTTGAGTGCCTTTTAAAACATTGATCATAACGCTCTAAGTTGTGAGGAAAGAGGTAAAGGAAGGCATGAATTCACAGCGGGATGGTAAAGTGCAGGAATAAATGAGGTGAAGGAGGAAGCGGATGGGAACGTAAGGGCTTTAAGGGGATCATAATCATAAGCTGATTTATGGAATGAAGGTTGGTGTTGCAAGGCAGTCAGAATTACACCTCCATTGTTTCAGTAAAGCTCACTCGAAAAAAAATAATAATGTTTCTAAAATAAAACACAACACTTAATGAAAAAAATAAGCCTATTTATATTTAGCTAAACATAAGTGGCAATAAATGTATCGTAACTCGTCTCGAAAGTTACTGAAACAACTAATCAAAGCATAGCAAGTATACAGCGATACAAGAATAATATTTTCGGCACTGATCAGAAACACAGACTTAAAACCTCACATAACACTGCTGTGCATACAAGTAGCTTCGTCCTCTGATTGAAAGTAAAATCCATAGCGAGCCCCAACATGATGCAAAGATAAGGAAAATAAAATGAATGGCAATAAAGGCAAAGTGTAGGGATCAAAGAAGTCACTTAATTGTTACTTTAATTGTGCTCTGTTGCTTCTGCCTGGGGCTCGTCCTCTACACGCGCCATTCGTTACCCTCAAGCGAGCGTCTATAGAAATAAAACTGGTCCCAACAGCTGACAGGCTGCAACTATCAATTCCTCTTAAAACTAAATAAGAAAGAAAGAAAGAAAGAAAGGTTTACTCCCTCCCATTTCATTGCAGTTCAGAATTAAGGAAGGGTGCGTAATACTCCCTCCCCGCACTCTCCTCTTGCTGTTAATCATATCCTAGTAACGCTGACATATCGACGCCTGTACACTGCGATGGCTGTGTTCTGCTGGTACCCATTTCACCTCTCATCATAGTGCGTACTGCACCATTAATCTGACTCAGTTGTTCATAGAAAAAAAAAAACTTTAATTATCTCCTGACAGTCCTGCCACCGAAACCTTCTACATATATGACCTTTTAGTGGAAACACAAATAAACTAGTGAAAAAAGTTCAACAAATTTATCAATATCAGAAGTGAAAAACGAAAATGGTCAGTTGTAGAATATATATATATATATATATATATATATATATATATATATATATATATATATATATATATATATATATATATATATATATATATATATATATATATATATATATATATATATATATATATATATATATATATATATATATATATATATATATATACTCCTGCAGAAGTAGCAGGAGTAGTAGCAGTTGTAGCAGTAGTAGTAGTAGTAGTAGTAGTAGTAGTAGTAGTAGTAGTAGTAGTGGTAGTAGAAGTAGTAGTAGTAGTAGTAGTAGTAGTGGTAGTAGAGTAGGAGTAGGAGTAGCAGTAACAGTAGCAGTAGTAGTAGTAGTAGTAGTAGTAATAGTATAGTAGCAGCAGTAGTAGTAGTAGTAGTAGTAGTAGTAGTAGTAGTAGTAGTAGTAGCAGTAGCAACAGCAGCAGCAGTAGTAGTAGTAGTAGTAGTAGTAGTAGTAGTAGAAGTAGTAGTAGTAGTAGTAGTAGTAGTAGTAGTAGCAGTACTGTAGTCATAAGTTTGAAACACATTCATATCTCTAAAAGTGTGGTGTGGTGCCACGCTGCGTCATTTAGCGCTCACGACCACCGTAGAGATCTATGTGAGTTCCTCGTGCAAAGTTCACTCCCCTCCCCCCACTGTCCTCCATCCGCACCCCTTGCGGTGTACGGGGGTCCAAGTTCTCCCTCCCTCCCTCACCTTGCCCTGCCGAGAACACTGCCCTCACCTGCACGTAGTTTATCTTGAGGAGCCAGTCGTCGGAGTCATCTTCGTGCAGCGCCCTGAATCGCTGATCGGACGTGTAGGTGTAGCGGCCCACCGTCAGCAGATGTATGTCACGGTGCCGCACCCAAGACACCTGCGTGAGGAGAAAGTGTTCTTTGTTTACCAAGGAAGGTGAAGATTTGCCAACGGAAACATATAGACGATGAAAATTAAAGAATATATATATATATATCTCGTATACGAGTATATATATATATATATATATATATATATATATATATATATATATATATATATATATATATATATATATATATATATATATATATATATATATATATATATATATATATCAGTTGCGCAAAAGAAAACTGCAAAGTGACAAAAGTTTCTTTTAGCTGGAGTATTTACAATATCGTGCAAACTTATAGTCCTAACATTTCCAGGTGGCAGATCTGGTGATCGTCGAGGGACCTCGGCTTGTAATGTTGAGGAAATGGTTCCACTGGTGGAGAGGCGAGGGTAGTGCGTGAGGGGCGGGGTGGGGCTGGGAACCGTGTTGTGGCTGTCACAGAGCCGTTGATATGAAATATTTTTGCAGCTGTTGATTAAAATTTCTATTATAGCAGTATTTGCGGAATGTTTTCGTTACATCGCCGCGGGCATGCTTTCCATTAGTGAGGAGATCAAAACTTTTATTGCTGAAGTGATGCATAACTTTTTTTTCCTCTCTTTTTTCACCGCAGCACTAAAATTGTATTCGCTCATATCTTTTCTCTCGTTAAGTGATGCATATTGAATACGGTGGATTTTATGAGGCCATATTTTCATTATTGCATTCTGCTTGTATACATTCAAGTGGAACAAATTGCGTGTAATTTTAAGAGTGCGTGGGCGTAGGGAGGCGAATCGGAGTGGAGGCGCTGGAAGCTGTGAGGCCCCTTGTGGAATGTTGATTTACGAGGATGACTGTCAGGAAGCAGTTTGTGAAGAGAGTAATAACACTGACGCGAAACATGATTCCCCAGACGTCGTGATATTGCTTTTGTCTTCCGTGACGGCGTGAAGATGCGTCACCTGCAGTGTGTGGAGTGGAGACACGGAGCTGTGTGTGTATGGTGCATGCGATTACTGAGCTGGGAGAGAGAGACAGAGAGAGAGAGAGAGAGAGAGAGAGAGAGAGAGAGAGAGAGAGAGAGAGAGAGAGAGAGAGAGAGAGAGAGAGAGAGAGAGAGAGAGAGAGAGAGAGAGAGAGAGAGAGAGAGAGAGAGAGAGAGAGAGAGAGAGAGAGAGAGAGAGAGAGAGAGAGAGAGAGAGAGAGAGAGAGAGAGAGAGAGAGAGCCTAATTATACTAATACTTATTGTGTGTGTGTGTGTGTAATAATAATAATAATAATAATAAAAATAATAAAAATAATAATAATAATAATAATAATAATAATAATAAACGGTTTATTATTTAGGCAGTTAACAAACTGAAAATGTACAGAGGGGGTGGGGAAATACTTAACATTAATCCTAAAGGTAAGTCTAATCTAGAAGGGAAATACTATTGATTGATGGCTCGCACCATGGTGGGAATCGCGCTGAGTCTGTACCGGTCCGTGCGCGGCGCCTTTAGAGGCGTTATCTTGTTGTGGTGTCTGGTGGCACAGACCGGGCGAGGCGCGTCAGGCGGCAGCATGTGTCTGAGACGTGGATGATGCAGTAGTCCCCTTCCAAACTTCTCCAGAGCCTCTCGGTGGTGTGTGTGTGTGTGTGTGTGTGTGTGTGTGTGTGTGTGTGTGTGTGTGTTACTTATATTATTGCTGATAATTACTATTACTACTACTAATATTTCACCAGTACCAGGGACAGTCATTAACACTACTACCCGAGGAGTGGTTGTTGCACGCACCGTTTTGTTGTTCACGTTGTGCACGCGACAGTTGAGGATGGCCGTCTTGCCAGCCAGGGCGGTGACGTCTGCGGAGTGTGAGGGGTCCAGCTGGGGCGGCGAGGGAGGGGGTAGCGTGGCGGAGTGGTACTGTAGGTGCGGCCCGCGGCCCTCCTGGACGTGGCCCTCCCCTCTCACACACAAAGGGGATAAAAACAAGGAAATGTCAACAACTACAACGGAAGTCTCACTCAGGTAGTCTTTTTGTTTTTGTTTATAGTTATTTAATTATTATTCTTTAATTTTATTTTAATTTTCTGCTGCAAACTTTCACTGAGTTAGTGAAGGAGATAATGAAGTACTTAATTTAATTTCTGAAGCTTCACTGGCAAACTTAGATTTTCTCCTGCCGCTTTTTACGCCTCTTTTACTCTAATTTTGGTTTAAAGTTTACAATGTTATCCAGATATATTTTGCACTGTCCTCTCTGCTCTTTTGAAAAATGTATTACAACAGAGTATATCTTTGTCTACTGCGTCTACTACCCAAATAGCGAGCTTCTCCTTATGTAAATACGGAAGAGTAATGCCACCCCTGATAGGAACAAAGTGGAGGCGCCGGCGAGCATTTGTGAACTCAAGGAACAAGGCGATGATTGTGGAGGGCAAGGCTAGAGTAGCGCCGAGCTGTGGTGGAGGGAAAGGGAAGGGCGGTCGTCCCAGCATGGGAAGATATAAAGGATGGTTGTGTGCCATGTGAGGTACCATACGCGGTGGATGAGAGAGAGAGAGAGAGAGAGAGAGAGAGAGAGAGAGAGAGAGAGAGAGAGAGAGAGAGAGAGAGAGAGAGAGAGAGAGAGAGAAAAATGTACGTAGTATAGATGTTATGTATACTCGTACACACTCCCGGCCAGACTGAATCCGTCATAGATGTCCCCTTGTGGCACCAGCAACCACTAATCCTAGGAGCGTCAGTCTAGTAACAGAGAGGAGATTAACGATCACTCGGAATAGCAGCTGTATAAACACACTGCACTGGGCTGCCGTTTCGGACAGCAAGGCTAAGTGGAGCAAATAAATTCATGCCACTCAGAGTTATTTTCTTTCAAATACGAAATGAAGCAGTTCATATTTTTAACGTTAAAATGGCCGGAATAAGTTAAATTTGTGCCAAGCTCTGAAACCAGCAGCCAGGAAAGTATAGCTGTTTGATGGCGAGGGACACGCCAGCACGCACACCAGCATGCGGGAGCGTCCTCGGCTGCAGAATGAGTGGCTGCGGCGAGGGATAAAACTCCCAGCTAAATGTTACATATGCCAAGCTGTAGACTCTTATAAGCGCTCCTGGCGTGGACTTACGATGGCGTTTGTTCAATTACGTGGACGTTTGTGTGGTGAGTGGTTTTGCTGGTGGATAATTACACCCATAAATATAATATATACACATAACGTATCGAAGGGACACACACACACACACACCCACACACACACACACACACCCACCCACACAGACACACACACACACACACACACACACACACACACACACACACACACACACACACACACACACACACACACACACACACACACACACACACACACACACACACACACACACACACACACACACACACACACACACTTACAATATAGTGGTGCATTAAAAATACTCTCGCTTCGTTAAAAATGCTATTACATCCAGCGAATGCAATTTACGGCATCCCACATAATATTTCCATAATAACTACATTTCCTTTTTTTCGCCGTAACCTTAGTGCAATAACCAAAAGGCTATCCACTTCTTTTTTTTTTTTATACAGTGCTGAGGGAATTGAAATCCATCAAAATTCCTCTTCTTCCTCTCCCTCCTCCCCTTCCTCTTCATCTCCTTTGGTCCTCTCGCTTCATCTTCCTCATGCATTTCCTACACCTCTCGTACCTTCTACATTCCTTCCTCCTCCACCATGCTTCTTCCCTTCGCTACTTCTCTCTGACATGTGTACCTTCTTTTTACATACGATCCCACTTGCTACTTGCCTCTATTTCCCCCCTTCCTCCCCCTTCATTCCATTACTGAAGCCTCGTAAACTTCCTTCTCCCTTTCTGCCCCATACAGTATTTCCGTCTCCGCTTTATCTCTAGTCCTTTTGTTTTTTCCTCCTTCGGCGTTCCCTGATTCACACTTGGTAGTTTGTGACGCTATCTTCCTCGGAGAGTGTGTCTGTAACTTCAAAAAAACGAGGCTATCTTTTCTTTACCACGTTGTAATGCTCGCCCGCCCAAAATCTGCCCGCACATCTGTCATTCAAGTAACTGAGGTGCTCTATCCTACTCTTTTTGCCTCAACTCAACAATGCTCCCTCTCTCTCTCTCTCTCTCTCTCTCTCTCTCTCTCTCTCTCTCTCTCTCTCTCTCTCTCTCTCTCTCTCTCTCTCTCTCTCTCTCTCTCTCTCTCTCTCTCTCTCTTCCTCGCCGCGTACTATTCTTACCCTGGCTCTTCTATCCCCTCCTCTTCCTCTTCCTCCTTCCAGACCAGTGGCGCTTCCAATCTCGCTGGCTTTTTCAAGATTCCGAACGAAGCCTACACGATATACTTGAAGCTACAAGATGCTACGGCGGCAAATTCTCGTTTTCCTTCTTGAGCCTAAGGGCTTTGTTTGGTTTCAGTAACTCTACAACAATTTTTGACCGTTGTATCATGTAATTCGTTTCTTTAGTTCAACGTATTTGCGTGATAAACACATTTGCCTGATAACGCAGAAAAAAAAAAAAGTGCGAGGGTCAAGGTTAAGCGGAAAGGATCCTTGCCATGGGCTTAGCAAGGAAATGAAAAGTGCCAGTCATTTTGAGTGAAGGCTCAGCGAAGCCTGAAAATCTGGCACGGGGCCCGAAGTTCACCTGGGGCCTTCGAAACTGGCTTGGTTCGCAGAATATCTAGAGCAACTTGAGCAGGTTACGCACAAAACAATATGTACTTTAAGCATCTCTTTGGTTCTCAATAAGGAATAAGTTCTGCACACAACCTGTCTGTCATTAACGGTCGTTCCGCTAAGGGAGTGCCCATGGCGACCTCGCAAGTCTCTTCAGAGAATTTAAATCTCCTATTTTGCATCATGGAACACTTTATCGCTACTGCGGATATTTTTCTGTGAATTTCCCAACCATGACATAAAAAAAAAATCACCATTGAAGATAAGTGAACTTTATGACATTAGTATTATTTTCTCGTCGGGGAGGGGGAGAGAGAGAGAGAGAGAGAGAGAGAGAGAGAGAGAGAGAGAGAGAGAGAGAGAGAGAGAGAGAGAGAGAGAGAGAGAGAGAGAGAGAGAGAGAGAGAGAGAGAGAGAGAGAGAGAGAGAGAGAGAGAGAGAGAGAGAGAGAGAGAGAGAGAGAGAGAGAAATACATATAGCATATTAAGTTGCATAGCATCCATGTCTATATTATGTATACTTTACAGGTTAATGTATTTTCCAGTATCTGTGTCTTCTGAATAAACCTGAAAACAGACTGCCTGCCACGAAGCTTTTCTCCTTGGGTCTTCAGGAGGCGCTTCAACCTTCAAGGCACTTTGAGGATGAAATCTGATTCCGTCTTAAAATTTTGTGTCTTTTCCTTATTTAATCATTATAACGAAAGAGTTCTACTTTTGGATTGCCTTTTGATCGAAACAAAATGAAAAAAGAAAAGAAAAAAGTGTCATCATAAAAAAAAAAACTAATATAGAAATAAAATTAATTGCGTGTCGTATATGTTTCTTTCACTCACGTCATAAGGAGCGCGGCGTGAATGGGGAAAAAAGCGGCAAGTATCACTATAGTGCAAATGTTTTTCCTTCCTCAAAAACACGTGCCATCATGCACGCACATTGTAGGATGACAGACGTAAGATATGCCATCTACGTTCATATAACACAGAAAAAGTTGCTGACAATGAGGAAGCCATAAATCTTGACACAAATGGGTCAGCTGTTAAAGATACATTCTTGTTTCAAAATCCGTGTAAGAAAGTGATAATAAAACACTAACATATTTCGTAGATGAATTATGGCGTTTGACATGAACTAAGGAAAATATATTGCTTTCATACACACACACACACACACACACACACACACACACACACACACACACACACACACACACACACACTGCCAGTGCCCCCATTGTACTACAGATGTACTTGATGTACCGCGCACACCTATTTTCCCTCTACCTTTGTGCCTTTCAGCCCAAGTGTTATCATAGAGCAGTGGCAGAATTAGGCCCTCCGGTTAAGGCTGCAAGTTACAACTACGAGGCTCTGTGCCAAACTCCCTGGTCAGATTTCTCCCTGCTCTTCTCGCCGCCGAGGGAAACCTAAAGCTGTGGGACCTCGCCCCAAGGCCAGGAGGCTTATAACAACAAGGAGGAGAAATACAACCTGGAAATGTGAGCGGCAGGGAGGGGAAAAAGCGCCCGTTTTCTCGTATTATGGAAATGAGTCGCTCCGATGAAATGTGCTCGTGGAAGTCTAGATTAAGTCACATAAAACTTTACTTTTATAACGTGAGAGGCAGTTCAGTCTGGTGTAAAATTGTTATATCAAGCAACAGTTATATCAGAAAGCCCAATTGTTGAGTTGCATCACACATGCTATACACCTATGGCATTCATTCGTCTTACCTGTACAAAAGAGGATGAAAAGGACACACGTGAATGTTGCCATTTCGTGTTTCACGTGCTTATGTATGACGGGTAGTGTGGGCCGAGGAGTGCGAGGTAGGCCGCGCAGGGGACTGGGGCTTCCCACGTTCTCCTCTTGCTCCCCCATCACCCAACAACTCACTTTTCTTGTCTCTCCTGTTTTCTTCCAAGACATTTTCCAACATTCCTGACGGGTGCCTAAATTGTTACACACATGCTTGCTTGCCTCGCACTGACTACTGAAATATGATCTCAATACTGAAATTTTCCTGATTTTCACTTATACATTACTAGTTCTTTGGGGTATTATTATATTCATTAGTTTCTAATCAACGAAAAGTTGTTATTACAGTATCATTTAATAACTAACGCTGACTTCAAGAGCTTGTGATGGTCATTTCACCCTTATGTGTGTACGGCCGTTATTTTTACCCATAAAACTTGTCGAAACTTCGATGCAGCAAAGTGTTTAAACTTGGAAACACATTCCTTTTAATGCACAAAGGCTTCACAGTTATTTCCCAGTGGTGTGTGAGAGTGGGCAGTTTCAGAGAGCCACACACACCTGCCGGGTCCCAGCTCCGACGTCACCTTCACCTCAGGCACGGTCCAGGAGGTTGCTTCGCTCTTGGTCCCAGCCAGGCTTCCTGAAACAACAGAGAATGAAGCTGAATCTTTCTAGGCAACTAGCACCGAAATCCACTGTGTTTTGTAAACGAAACCTTTTAATGGCTAATGCGTTACATTACACAATACTGGCCTTGTGGCCTTGCATGTCTAACATTTCTGTGAACAACCAGCAACGGTTTATAATCCGCACACCCGTTATGAAATACGCTCGCCTGCATCAGAGAAATAAAAAAGATAAGTTGGCTAGAAATCCTCTGGGGTGATTTTTTAAAGTTTGCCCACAAATAATGCAGTTTGGCAAATCACACATATTGCATATTCCTGATTGCAATTCTACTGGCTGCAAGCCACGGTAACATATTTTACTTTGTAGAAATCCTCGACAGTTGCATAAAAATCAAGAATGTCGTTCACATTCCCGACCTATTGAAAATCTTTCTGCCTCGTCAAGAGGAATTAATTAAATATAAATTCACGTCATTAGAAGAAAATATCTATATGGCTTTCAAAGACATGTGTTCAAAAAGTATTGCGATTGTTGCTGCAATTACCATTATATAAGACACCTATACAAGCTAATTAGCGTCCCATATTACGGCTTGAGGCTGTGCGTCTGCTGACAAGTAAATCATGAACCAGAAATCTACTCCCATGGTGTGATATTAGAAGTTCACCACAGTTATCTTTTTATTTAAGTCATTTTCTCAGTCTTAGCACTAATATGGTGCACTGGGCAGAATCAGAGTCGTTGGAGTAAAGTTTTGGGTACGTTTCACTATCATGGCTCCTGAAAATGATTTGGGGGACGCGAAGGGAAGGAAGGAAATGCTCGCCACGCTTGACTCCGCTGATGGAGTCTGTCCTTTGCCCTACACTGTCATCACACTCTGCTAAAACTTCCTTGCAAGTTGATCTTTCGTTCTTCGTCGTCAATAATCCTGTTTATCTACTTTGTATTGCTTCCTTTCACCACGTTGGCTTTTACTCCGTATGCTAGTTGATTCTGTAACAGTTTGTCTTGCTCTATTGTTCCTGTTCCTTAGATTATCGTCTCCCTCAAGCAACTGTTATTACTTCTTTAGAGTTTAGTCTGTCCCTACAGTACAGCTTCATACTTTATACCAAACCTTGATTTGTTTGTTTGACAGGACTGAATTCCTTTCCCAGTACCGAAAACTAATGAATAATATACACGTAACACTGGAAGGTGATGTATCCCATACCGAAATCTAAGATACTAGATACCCAACTTTAAAAATCGTAGGAAAGGAAGGAGCAACAAAGAGACGCTAAATTACTTAAACACTTAATGGAAAACTGCTCATTCGTACCATGATGAGAAGCCTGGTTTTTGTTACCCAGGATGATCACACTATATTGTTAGGAACCTCTCTCTCTCTCTCTCTCTCTCTCTCTCTCTCTCTCTCTCTCTCTCTCTCTCTCTCTCTCTCTCTCTCTCTCTCTCTCTCTCTCTCTCTCTCTCTCTCTCTCTCTCTCTCTCTCTCTCTCTCTCTCTCTCTCTCTCTCTCTCTCTCTCTCTCTCTCTCTCTCTCTCTCTCTCTCATACTGTGTGTGTGTGTTGGGGGGGGGGGTCATACAGCTACTCAGCCTTCGAGTCTAATAAAACCTAATGGAAAAAAATTGCAATTCTGACTTTTAACGTCAATTGATCCCGTCTGGACCGTTCCTCTCCAGTGTCCTAATGAGGATGATACCCAAAGCGGAGGTGAGAAAGTTCCTTGTGTGCACAGGAGGCGGGAGAACTCACGGGGAAATCGATGACGACTCATGAAGATCCACAGCACACCAGCCTCTCGCCCCACGCAGTGATGGCTCAGGTGAGTGGCGGCAAAACAACTCAAGTCGTAAACTAACTTAAAAAAAAACTCAAAATTCACTTAAAACATACAACTTCCACCGATATATTTTTGTACTCGAAAGTTTAGTTTTATCGTCTCCCGAACTTCTGTCATGTGGTACTGGTGCGCGACAACGGAATGCCGAACCCTTACACTTTGAGCCGTGTGTGTGTGTGTGTGTGTGTGTGTGTGTGTGTGTGTGTGTGTGTGTGTGTGTGTGTGTGTGTGTGTGTGTGTGTGTGTGTGTGTGTGTGTGTGTGTGTGTGAGAGAGAGAGAGAGAGAGAGAGAGAGAGAGAGAGAGAGAGAGAGAGAGAGAGAGAGAGAGAGAGAGAGAGAGAGAGAGAGAGAGAGAGAGAGAGAGAGAGAGAGAGAGAGAGATTTCACAGGATTCAGGTAATTAATTACGTGTAAACTTAAGCTCTTAACGATCAAGTGGAAACCTCTTAGTACTGTCTGATGTTCCGTTTCACTAAAAACTACTGATAGACTCGAGAAAGACTGTATGTTCTGTTTAGTAATATCAAATTTCTAGTGTCTTGTATACGTGTTTTCTTTCCAGGAATTTGGTTTGTGATCTCGTCATGGACACATAAGCCCAGTCATTCTATAATTTCTTTCGTTCATTTGTAAATTACTTCGTGTCACTAACAACGAAGTTCTTTTTAGTCATGATTTTTAATAATGACTTTTTTTTCTTTTTCTTTTTACTGTTTTCATTTTCTCCAGCGCTGTTTCCATATGCTCATGAAATTTATGATTATATGTTTGCTGCCAGTTTTAGTTTCTGATATCTATGACACGTCTGGGATTGATCGACTGATTAACCTGACATTTCAACTTTTATTTCCCTCGCTGTACTAGAGCTCACACAAAACATTAAATAGTTTAATTTTCATTAAAATCTTAATGTTACTCAACCAGCTTTTCTCTATAATACGGCTATATAGTGGAGAGAGTCATACTTGGTCACATTTGTACTATAAACCTGCTTGCCAGTCAGCTAGGCATAATGTTTTGTATTCCCTTCAATTTTACAACCGCACTGACTGTAGACTCATGACACTAACGTCTCCCACTAGATTTCTCTGATCAGGGATTACAAGGATGGCTCTATTTTTCAGTCCGTCGAGGAAATTACCTGTGGCAGTAAGTCTTGCACCGCTGACACACACACACACACACACACACACGCACATTGATGAGATGCATATCACAGCGGTCGTGGTCTGTCATTTGGAGGAGCGACTCGAACTTGATTGTTAAGCAGCAAGTAAGCCTTTCCTTCCCTTCCCTTATCCCAATCATCCCATCTCCTGCCTCATAATAATTCTTGTCCTTCTTTGCTCGGTCTGAAAGTTCAGCCAGTACCTTTCTTTTTTTTTTTTTCTTGTGTGTGTGTGTTGTATGTACTAGCTATCATGTAGTAATTTTCGTTTGAGAGAGAGAGAGAGAGAGAGAGAGAGAGAGAGAGAGAGAGAGAGAGAGAGAGAGAGAGAGAGAGAGAGAGAGAGAGAGAGAGAGAGAGAGAGAGAGAGAGAGAGAGAGAGAGAGAGAGAGAGAGAGACCTCACATAGGCCACGTATAAATTTTCTTCACAATATTAATGTTTTTTATTTATTTATTTTTTCACACTTTTAATGGTGAATGTCAAACACCTCCAGCACTATTAACAAAGGTGTTACGTCGACTATAAAAATGCTGGAAGTCAACGCAAAGGAAGCTATCTAAGGGTCACATCAGATTCATTATCACCATAATTATTATCATTGTTATTATTATTATTATTATTATTATTATTACTATTATTATCATTATTATTATTATTATTATTATTATTATTATTATTATTATTATTATTATCATTATTATTATTATTATTATTATTATTATTATTATCAAACAACTCAGGGGTATACTAGTAATGGTTAGCTCATTTGACTCACCACCCAAAGGCTCCATGTTTGAAGTCCTGGCCGGGTGAATGCAATCAGGGCTTCTCTCCTCTCACGCTGTAGCCACTGTCAACCCAGCAGAGATTTGTCACCTTCCAACCGGACAAGAGCTGAGGGCTGGCAATCTCTCTCTCTCTCTCTCTCTCTCTCTCTCTCTCTCTCTCTCTCTCTCTCTCTCTCTCTCTCTCTCTCTCTCTCTCTCTCTCTCTCTCTCTCTCTCTCTCTCTCTCTCTCTCTCTCTCTCTCTCTCTCTCTCTCTCTCTCTCTCTCTCTCTCTCTCTCTCTCTCTCTCTCTCTCTCTCTCTCTCTCTCTGTGTGTGTGTGTGTGTGTGTGTGTGTGTGTGTGTGTGTGTGTGTGTGTGTGTATCTGTGTGTATTTGAGCTCCCTTGTTTGCATACTACGTGATATATCTTAAAATAATAATCATAATAATCTACACCAAGTCACGGGACGATAAACAGGCGAGGTATAAATAAGAATGTTCTTAAGTTTTCATCACGGCATTAGGAAGATATGAGCTCACGGATTCATTAGGAGATATAATGCAAAACGAAATACTGGAAAAACTTGGCCAGCACAGCGGAGCCACGAATCATAATGAGAGGAATATGAAAGAGTAAAGTTGGGTAGGCTTCGCAGACAGGTTGGGTATTCTCACACTAAGTAAATAATGGTAATATGATATTGCGTACAACAGAAAAGTTAGTTATACAAAAATAAAATATGATACCAAAAAAAATGAGAATGAATGAATAGATAAACTGATAGACAGAGACAGACAGACAGACAGGCAGACAAACAAATACAGACAGTTAGATAGATGGGTTCACAGATAGATTGATAGATAGATAGATAGGTAAACAGACAGACAAATAGGTAGGTAGGTAAAGGTGTGTGTGTGTGTGTGTGTGTGTGTGTGTGTGTGTGTGTGTGTGTGTGTATACCCATCACACCAATATACGGCTGCTTTAAATACAAATTACATATATAGCTTAAGGTGCAACGGCAAAAAAATATAATATAAGTAGATAGATAGATAGATAGATAGATAGATAGATAGATAGACAGATAGATAGACAGAGAGAGAGAGAGAGAGAGAGAGAGAGAGAGAGAGAGAGAGAGAGAGAGAGAGAGAGAGTAGAGAGGGGGAAGAGGAGCGCTTCCCGTAGGATCAATTACACTCTTAAGCTCTTACTTCCTACTGGCCAGGCCGAGGACGGGAGGGGAGCACCGCTGTCACCGCCACCACCGCCACCACTACCACCAACACCACTAGCAATATCCGAGCCACCACAGTCATCACTGACACCAACGCAGAAACATTGATACCACCAACACCATTACCATGCAGACCGCCTCCACCAGCACCCTCAATACACCATCACCAGCGTCGACACCACCGTCACCATCACAGTCAGGGATATACAACTACCAGAGCATCAGGTTCTGGTTGGAATGTGAAATTTTTGGGTCTTCATCTCGGTATCACTTTGAAAACCAGCAGCGTAAGAGACATCCATAAATCATAGCGCAATCTAATGTGTTTAATGAAATAATGAACACATCTAAACACTCTTCCAGAAATGGGAACAACACGACAATGAATTAACGAGTTACGCAAAGACGCATAAAATCAACGTTGCACAGGGAGCACAGGACTTACAGTATTACCAGAAGTACCAGATTTATCCCATCCCGTCTTGTTTGTATTTTCCGAAAGTTCAGGTGAAAGACCAACACTTTAGATGTAAGGAAGGAGTACTGAACCCACCAAAGATTTTTACACGTTATGTTAATCTTGAGGAAGGTAGAAAAGTTTAAAAGAAATTTTCGCCGATCTAAATTTTCAGCGCCGAGCCGCCTTCGTACGACCCGCTATCCGGAAAAGTGTGCCGTGCTCGTCGCGGCACAGCAAGCAGATTTATGGCCCAAAATCAAACATCTCCATAACAAATGCCATCATATTGTACTGAGATGATCAGTTAATAATGAATGCGTCCCGTAAGAAGCCAAATATTTGATATAAAACTCGCATTATTCAGTCATGAAACTTCGCCCTTTATCTTCAAGGTTTTCGCATTAACGGAGAACCAAAATCACCACATTTTCGAAAACAATTATGAGACTGAGAGCTTTTGGTGCGCATTAAATAGTTCTGGTTGATCCACCACTAGCTTGGTAGATGTCAACAGTTACAAATTTGCTGACAATGGTTAGCGAAATGATCCTTCATCGTGCGTACAGCGTAAGCAGTAGAAATGAATGAACATCATACGCTACTTGTTGTTAGAAAGGTTATAGGAATTCCTGTGATACTGGCGGAGATTATTTCACCGGCATTTACCTTTGAAGCAATTTAAAGCTTCCCGAGTTGCCGTAAATACGTTCTGTACGATTTTAATGACTTGGATTAAATTTTGCAATAATAACGAAGGAAATAAAATTAGCTTTTTCTCAGAACGTTTCATCCACACCTGGCAATGCACACATAGTTTTGTGAAACTATAACGAAACTTATTGACTGAATCTATACAGCTTGGTTAATTTTACTCGCCACGAGCTATTGCAAACAACCGGCAACAGCTTTCACAAACATCTATGACCAAATTTTCAACAAAGCTGAAGTGATTCCGTTCCCTCAGTGAGAGGAGATTCAGGCTCTGCCCTCCAGCTCCCCTCGCTGCCCAACACCTCAGCGACAACACAATCTGGCGGCCCGCACAAGTCTCCCCTTTAAGAGAACGGCCCCATTTACCAGCGGACTCACGCCCTTGTGGGTGGCCCGGGATTTAGTTCAGTATCTCTTGCGTTTAGTGGCTGCAGGGCCCAAGGGGAGGGCCTGGGCCGTGGGAGGATGGGGTTATAGTACTCTGAAATGTGATGGTTATTGATTTTTTAGCAGCATTTTTGTGACTTTATCTTCAGCGTCACTTAAGTGTAAACAGTTTTCACTCGATCTCCACTATTCCATTCTTGCCTTTAACTAACGACCTTTAATTTTGTCACTTGCCAAACTGTCTTCTCATTCTCATTCGGCATTTTACCACCTTGGTATTCAATAGATAATGAAAATCATCTCTCTCAGTTTTATATATCTATCTATCTATCTATCTATCTATCTATATATATACATATATATAATATATATATATATATATATATATATATATATATATATATATATATATATATATATATTATATATATATATATATATATATATATATCTGTGTGTATGTGTGTGTGTGTGTGTGTGTGTGTGTGTGTTGTGTGTGTGTGTGGTGTGTGTGTGTGTGGTGTGTGTGTGTGTGTGTGCCAAGTTTTTTACTGGTACGCCATAAGACATTAATTGTCGCCCCTTGTGATCAAATTCAGCCAGGATTATCTCAGCGGCGCCACGTCCCATCCGCTGCAATAACCGTCCATCACCGTCGCCGGGTAGTCATTTCTCCTCCAAAACGGTCACTCGTGATTTAAACTCAGTTTGTTCTGCGCCTCGTGATGTTCCTTTACTTCACGGATCGCAACCCTGGTATGAAATCTACCACTAACATATAATGGCAGGCAGATACGAACAGTCTTGCCAGATCTCAGTGTGTCTGGTGAAGTACCGGCCTGACGTGGGGGTGATGTGCTCGCTAAAGGCTATAGATTGTGCTCTTCCTCTCCGCTGAAACTTATACTGCTGTATTCGAATCACTCTATTCCTGGAACTATCTGCTGCTAAATGTGACTGGAAAAGCAAGTCACTGGAGAACAGAAACTTCCAGTTAGACGCAACAGCAAATAAGATAATAATAAAAAAATCTAGATCTCTAGGTGAAAATGATTTCACCGTTAACGCAATACTGCTCCCGCTTGTACACACACACACACACACACACACACACACACACACACACACACACACACACACACAGTACAGTCACTGGCGATTCTCCTATTTTTAAGTTGTTGAAATTCCTGAGCGCTCTGTCCTTACTGTCGAGTGGTGCAAGTCAAAGCAATGCACAACATTTCACAAGATCATATAACCACAGCACATTGCAGGAACAGGAAAACACTACCATAATTCATTAATGTTTTTTTCTTTTATGTCCACAAATTATTTAAAAAGTTATCGCATTTGAATGACGTTTTCAGAAAGGCAGACTTTGGATCGAGGAACAACTCATTTCATTTTGAGGAGGATCGGGATTTGTAATCAGTTCCAAGTTATCTTTTAACTCAGTCAGATTTCTCTACAAAGCATGTCCACGGAGAATGTTTACCATGTTTCATTTACACTTTGGACTGTCGTTTTATTATGCCATTGCCGATGCACTCCAAGCGGGTAACTTCCCAGTTCATGTCTGCTCTCGTGATTCGTCATTTGTACAGCAGCTGTTGGTCACGTTGTCGTGCTAATCTATACTTCATGCATTACTTTATAGGCCATCAAGCCTGAAAATATTTTCGGTGAATTAGCATTCATTGACTTGGATTGGTCCCGGTATAATAAGGTATATTCGTAGATACTAAAGCCAGTAACCTTGGAGGAGACTGAGAGTAAGTAAGACGGGTCTGACCTGGCCCTTCACTGCTGTGCCTGGGGAGGGCGGGGGTTGGGAGTAGAGGATGTCAGAGAGTACCTGGGCGCACGCACGTACATGCGTGCGTGAGTGAATGATCTCCGTCAACTGATATATAAAACTGCAAGTTTCACTTATCCATATACATACTGCTGTTATTACGAAAATACTGAATGAAACTGAAAACAAAGTTTTGCACAACAGGAATAACAGTGGTAAGGATAGGTTCCATAGTTTAAATGTAACAGTAATAGGTATAAGTTACACCGATTCATGAACAGGTATGTAGTTAAAAAAGGAAAAAAAGACCATTAGTGTGTAACGTATGAATAAGGTTTCTTAAATATTTCGTGGTCCAACTAATACCTTAAAAATACACTTCAAATCTATGCACTTTCGGTGTGGAAAATAAGCATGTATTATAATGAGCGTCTGTAAATGCAACAAGAAGTACAAGACCATTCAACCCGGGGCGAACACAGTACTTGCCAGTCACGGTGTTAAAAAGCGATTCACACCTCGCGGCTCCTGCCTGTGGTGAGAGAGGAAGGACAAATAGATAGGAGAGCGCACTAGACGAGGTTGTGTGGCGAGCGAGGGTGAGGTGTGTCTAGTTTCAGCACATGTGGTATTGTTCCCGCACCAAAAGTCTGAGGCGCCACTTCCTATATTTATTTGTTTTACTTAATTATTTTGCTTCAATAACAACACAGCCTCGTCCTCTGTGACACGCACACGAAACAAAATAGTGCGTCAAGGGAAATTACATCAGTAGCATAATTACTGGAAAGACAATGTAAACGAGTTAGATTAACGGGACGGGTAGTGTATACCAAAGTGTTGTTATCTGTCACCTTGTCTAAATTTTCATTAATTTTCTGGATTTCTCAATGATATAATTTCATGAATGCCAGTTAATATGGATATTTGTTGTTCACATTATTTGTTTATAAATACAAACACAAATGTCTCACGTACAAGATCATCGCACAACAGTACATGTGTAACATACTACGTACGAGTGAAACAAGCATCAGCCCGATTCCAGAAATACTTAACACTCATTGTCCGGACCTCCATAACCTCGGAGCTTCAGAAGACAGACACGGAAAAGTACCACCAGTAACCACACGATTAGGAAACAAGTCACAAGTCAGGAGGACCTCATGCACGCCTCCACTCACCGCTGTCTCGCTCACGACTGTCTGCTGGCCCGTAGGCGTGCTTACCGAGCTGGTGAGTCGGACTCGCGTCGCTCCCACCCTCGACTCCGCCACCGCCTTCCTTACTTCCACCTGCGCAGACACTTTCACTTACATGCTTATATATATATATATATATATATATATAATATATATATATATATATATATATATATATATATATATATATATATATATATATATATATATATAATATATATAGAGAGAGAGAGAGAGAGAGAGAGAGAGAGAGAGAGAGAGAGAGAGAGAGAGAGAGAGAGAGAGAGAGAGAAGAGAGAGAGAGACGAGAGAGAGAGAGAGAGAGAGAGAGAGAGAGAGAGAGAGAGAGAGAGAGAGGTGGTGTCCAGTGACAGCGAACCAAAGAACAGCAAGTCCAACAAGGATAACTGTGAGTGCAGTGTCAGCTGATACAACGTCAAAATTCAATCACATCACCCATTATTGTTGACCAGAATGGCCTCTACTTAGATCCACAATGAGCAGAGTCAGACGGCTTAATTCCCTGGTGCCACCCTGCAGTACGGGTTGCAGATGTAGTTAAGTAGTCGTGCAGTAAAGAGACATCACAGTGAAACACAGCATTACGTCACAGTAGAACCGCACCGTAACGGGTTTTACGATATATGTAGCTCATACACAGGTGAACGCTTGATTGGTGATGCACAACTAACGAAATCTCCATAATATATATAAACGACCATCCCCTTAAATATCCCACCACAGGAAGGGCACTGTATGATTGCGAGGTACGAAGAAAAACACGAAAACATAAAAGCGAAATGCAAGGAAGAATGCAGTTAAGTAAGACACACAGAGTGGAGGAAATAAGCTGGGAGAAATATGAGGGAGTGGAGAAGGCAAGATTGGTCAGCAGTAAGGGCTGGTTGGCGGGCGGCTGGAAGGACACAGATCAACATTGAGGAGGTAGGCCACCTCGTTACCAGGAAGGCGTTCCATCACCGAACACCGCGCCGCCAACATCCTCCCGGGAACTTCTGGTGTTTGTTCAATATTAGGGGACGTGCCTTGAATGTGTCCGGACCGGGGCACACACAATAGGCTTGTTTACTCTTCGACGTGTGGATGAGCGGCGACAACTTGAGGCAGCGGTCTGGTCTCCAGTGTCTCCATCCACTGCCCCGGAGAAAGTTTCCATCAAGCGTCGCTATTCTGTTGACTGATTTTTATTTTTCTGGTTTTGGGTGTGACGCTGTTCTTTTCTGGTACGACAATGGAAAAAAAAAAGTTATCTGTTTGTGTCTCAATGTAACAATGGATAAATCCTTCGAGATAATCCTGCTCCATTTTGATTACTTGAATCGTAAATTTACATTGGGAGGTTTACTACAGTAAGTTCACAAAACAACACTTTCTACCACGAAATCAAAACCCATCTCGCCTTAGCACTAGTCTGGCGACAGGCAAATGAGAACCCATTACTTTTTAGGAGGGTCGGCATCACCTCCCCCACACGCCCTTTCCATTGTCCTCATGAGGAGGACGAGCATTTATACATCATGGTGTTCATCTTTCTTAGGAAGAGAAACATATAGATAGATAGATGATATATATAATATATATATATATATATATATATATATATATAATATATATATATATATATATAATATATATATATATATATATATATATACGAGTATATATATATATATATATAATATATATATATATATATATATATAATATATATATATATATATATATATATATATATATATATATATATATATATATATATATATATATATATATATGTGTGTGTGTGTGTGTCATTCACCTACGGTCGTCTGCTGGTCACCCTGCCAGCCGTTAACCTACAGAAAGAAGCTCAGAGCCTCAATAGTGAACAGATCTTTGGGTAGGACTGAGGCCACTCATATACCACACACTGGGACAGAGGCGAGGCCACAATCCCTCGTGTTACATCCCGTACCTACTTGCTGCTAAGTGAACAAGGGCTATACATTAAGAGGCTCGTCCATTTGCCTCGCTGAGCCCGGGACTCGAACCCGAGCCTTCTCGGTTTGAGAGCGAGCGTGCTGGACCACCACACTACGCGGTGTGTGTGTGTGTGTGTGTGTGCGTGTGTATAAAGAGTAAATTTTGTTCTCCTATGATGATCAGTGACGAAATTAATTTCTCGTCCCACAATATCTTCTGATGTTAAAATGATTCTCGCGACATTAATTTTACAATACTCAGGAAATTTCTCCCACATTTAGTTGATAATGAGACAACCTCTATTCTCATATATCACTCTTTTCCTACCGATGCTTTTTCTTACATTTGCAGCCTTAGGAAAGACAAGCATCCACGCTTAATAATAACTCGTACCGTCAATGCAATAAGAAAATGAAACAGCTCATCGCGTAATGGGGACGCAAACAACCAGTGATAAAAATCTGAAAAATGTGTTGAAGAGTGGGTGAGGTGGACTAGTGCGTGAGAGATGAGAGGAACATGTGTGGGTCTGCAACACAAAGCAGCTTTTTCATATGACTCTTAAATCCGAAAGCACTTCTCAATTGACTGAAGTGTATTAACTTAGGAATTACATGAGAAGCTGGAATGCGTCTCTTCAATAAACAGAAAAAAAAAAAACTTCCGCCCTGTTCAGTATTAGATGAGATAAGTAATGAATCTGAGTAGAGCTGGAAAGTTTGGTTTTGGAATGACACTATAAGGAAGTGTGGGAGGAAGTTACATTTGTGAGAGCAGTGGTGCTAGCTCTGTGGCATCTTCATCAGTATTAATGGATCTCTCAGTGGGTTTCATTTTCGTAACACACACACACACACACACACACACACACACACACACACACACACACACACACACACACACACACACACCAGTTGCATTACGTAAAACTTTAGCATACAACGCTTGTACAAATATTAAACAGAACATCCATCTACTTGCTCGTGTAAGGCTGGTCGAGGATAATATCCCTAAAATTATTCAGGATAGCACCACGAGCACGGTTAACCATTCAAATGATTCTGATCCTTCCTTCCCCTTACAAAAATCACAATGCTACTCATCTACCTAGCTGTAGTCACCCACTGTAAGAGATGCACTACTATGCACGATACTTTCTTCTGAACAGTAGCCGCACATCTCGGGAGAGTGCAAATAGACTAACGATAAATCCAGCAACCCAACACTCTCATGCAACACTTACGAGGCTGAACATCAAATTTGCATTCGTGTTATCATTGTATATTCAGCTCCAGCCAGCTGGCGGCTTCTGGCTCAGCCAAACTCCGCACACTATGATATTTACTGTTGCAGATTAGCTTGCGAGGCTTACTTGGACAAACAACTCATGGTCTTAATTCTAGAAGGGAAAAGCAAACTCAGAGAAAGATACTGTAATTACTTTTCGCGGCAATTGTCTGCGCAGAAATGCACACACACACACACACACACACACACACACACACACACACACACACACACACACACACACACACACAGGAAAAAATAATGGTCATGTAGGAGCGCCCACTCGTCGTTCCATTGACTGTCAGACCACGCACACACGCGCCCGCGTGTATCCCCTGCTCGGCTGCTCCACCATCTGCAAGCAGGGCGTGGAGGCCGTCACGCCCCAGACAAATCTTAAAGCATGGCATGATACAGCAACACTCTTTCAGATCACTTCCTGTTTATACTTCGGTAAAGTTGCATAATTAGTACTATCGTGTCCCCCAAAAAAACAGTACTCCTGAGCAATATAAAATTTTATAACTGACATAAAATCCACTGCAAAAGATCCTTCATTATATGGAAAGTGAATATCTAGTCTAGGAGCACCTGAACACTAATGCAAGATAGAAATACCTCAGTTCCATCACGCCCTCACACACGCCTCTCTCCTGCCGGCTTTCTGGTGAATAATAGCAAGTTATCGCCTTCTGTATCGTATATCCCCCGTGATGTATGATGCAATGTCGATGTCACTGTAATTCTATTTAACAGTGCACCAAAACAGGATAGTGCAATTTACACACTCCGTCTCCGCCATATGTCTGAGAACACGAGGTAAGAATTCTGTTCAAATATAATACTGGTTTATTAATCTTGTAGCATGCGTTAACAAATTCATACAGTACGTTTTATATGTGTTAATTTCTAGTTCAGGAAAATAGCTGATGCCGAAATGGAGCTTCTGTCAGTGCCACTACTTCTGCAATAATCCGGCGAGTTAATGAGGAGACAGATCATGAGCACACATTTCTCATCGTCTTCCAACTTAAGACTTGGCTAGCGGTACAGTTCGTCGCGTTCCCTTGCCTTCGTGGCTCCGAGTTTGGTGAAACTTTAAAACAGCGGTGATATAGTATATCGTCATTATTCATTACATGTTCCCTCATGCTATTTTCTTCACTTCATAAAGCTGATGTATTATCAACACGCTTCGAAAGCCCACTCCAGAATCGCTCTTGTAACCTCCACTCTCAGGTCCACAGCGCGGCACAACCTACAAGTGTCCTTTCCTAAGACACTCAGCTTCACTGGAGACAAAATGTAAATAATATCACTTAGTCAAAGCTACTTTTGCCATTCAGGAAAAAAAAAACAATCTGAAATTCATATACTCGTACAATAATGTACAACTCTCTCTCTCTCTCTCTCTCTCTCTCTCTCTCTCTCTCTCTCTCTCTCTCTCTCTCTCTCTCTCTCTCTCTCTCTCTCTCTCTCTCTCTCTCTCTCTCTCTCTCTCTCTCTCTCTCTCTCTCTCACACTCACACACATACACACACACACACACACACACACACACACACACACACACACACACACACACACACACACAATAGCCCAACGCTTTACTGTGAAAGAAAGAAAGAAAATAAGAAACTCGTGGAAGCATCCGCCTGTTCCCCGAGGTAATGGTCGGCAACATCCTCGCGAGGGCGGGGCGCATAATAATTTGTCTGTGAGTCCAGCGAGGCGAAATCAATGCGATTCACGTTCAGCCTTGCTAGGACCTGTCCACGGAGAGGTGGGGTCGCAGGATGCTATTCCGTATGCTGCTATTTTTGCTTGCCTTTGCGATTTCAAAGAGCAAGAACTGCGATAATTTGTGGTTACTGTGGTACTACGAAATGAATTCCATACTTAGCCAGCATTCTGAAGCCGGAATATATCTGTAAGAGTCGAGACTAGGGTGGGTTTCAGTGAGGTCAGAAAATTCGAGTTGTATGTGAACATCTTTTCTAGATTAACAAAACTTTTGGAATGCCGCACAGGGAGCTCATTCACTTGTGTCAAGACGACTCTGCATAGTGCACGCTTACTTATAAACAAGACACAATATAAAGCTCTTCTTTCTTTAGGTCGACTCATTAACCATAAGTGGCAAGTGGATTCCATTTATATCGTGATGCGATGTGAAACGCTCTGTCGATGTGAATGTTGCGTGTATTCGTTTAAGCCATCAATTTTCTATACATAACTACCCTTTGTCGTGTGTTCTTTTCCTTAACTGAATCAGTCAACAAGTGCATTTTGTTTTTCACTTTCTCCATCTGTTGTCCTTCTTACGACCTTAACTCCAAAACACACTGCTTGAGGACATTCCAACGTCTTCTAAAATACTTAAAATTACATGCCTTGTCTTTTTTTTTTTTCTTTTTTGCAAACACAGATGTAAAAAGCACTTAATCATTTATACTCCCATTTACTCCTTTTCTACAACAGTAAAAAAAAAGGAAAGAAAAAAAGAAAATGAAAATGCTACGAACTTTTCTAACTAACTTGAATGCATGCTTGCTTATGAATTACTGCCTGATGACACGCAGCTCCGCCACACACACATATCTGCGAGCTAATCAAAATTCTCCGTAGAAAAAGGAACCGACATGCAAGAACACCCACACCAATAGCAAAGTTCACCTCGGTACCAAACCATTCTTTCCTGCCATCGTGGCTTCCACTTCTGACAGAATCGCCCCGCCTATCATTACCACTATCACATTAGTCACCATCACCACCACCACTAACACCATTACAAGGCAACAGACACAACAACAGCAATAATATCGAAACCATTTCTGACACGACAACAACATATTTTGCAATTAGTCAAGAGCTATAACGATTACTAACATCGCCACCACCAACACCATCACCACTATTATTTTCAACACCACTACAGCAATACC